>NC_080603.1:7334313-7466180 GCF_027887145.1 Ammospiza caudacuta | reverse complement strand
AAGAAAGAAAGAAAGAAAGAAGAAAGAAAGAAAGAAGAAGAAAGAAAGAAAGAAAGAAAGAAAGAAAGAAAGAGAGAAGGGAAAAGATCCCCGCCAAAGTTTCCAGCCCTGTCTCTGCGCGCTCCCCACCTCGCCCCGCTGTTCCCCGAGGCCGGGCCCCACCGAGCTCGTTCTCCCCGAGGGTGTCCGGGCTCGGGGGTGCGGGGGGTGCCCCCAAGCTCAGCCGCGCTGGGGAGCGGGGCACGGACGCGGGGCCCCCGCTTTGCCCCACGGCCGGCGTGGCCCGGGCGGGCCGGGGCCGGCGCTCCCCCCGCCCGGCTCTGCCTGCGACCACTGTCAGCCTAATGCGGGTGGATGTCGGAGGACACTGAGCTATCGGTGTTATCAGCCGGGCTGACAGCGCCTGTCAGCTGGGGTTACATCAGCGCCCCGCCGCGCCGCCGCGCCGCCCCACGTCCGGCCGCATCCAGCCCCGCGTGTCCCAGCGGATCGTCTCCGCGGCTCCCAGGCCCTCCCCAAGCCAGCTCCTTTAATTGTCCTCATTTGTAAGAGCCGTTTTGTCATGCTAAACAAGGCTGGAGCAGCCATTCTAACCTCTCCTTTCAGCCCTTTTCTCCTCTCCCCTTTTGTTTACCTTCGCCTGATCTCTCATTTATTTATCTATCTATTCTTCCCCCGCTTACCCTCCATTCAAGCCCCATGTATGTTAATTGTGTTACGCCGTTTAATTCTAACATCGGTCTCCAAAGAGCACTTAATGAGCAAAGCACATCCAAGCACGCGGCGCTCCGGCTATTCAGCCCCTCCAGACGGATCCTCTGCCTCTTCCCCCTTCCCCTCGCCTCCGCCAAGGGCAGAGCACCCCAAACACCGCTAATTGATCGGCACCAATTCCAAACCGCCGCCAGAAACTCCCCTCCCCGCTCCGAATATTCCCTGGCACCGCTAAAACTTCAACGCCGCGGAGGCAACTGTGGGAAAAGCCAAATTCCCCGACGGGACGGGACGGGACGGGACCAGGACGGAGCATCCCCCCGTATCCCCCCGGCTTCTCTCTCCGCTCCATCCCGCCTCTCCGCGAGTTTTCTCCGCTTCTGCCGCGTTTCCCCGACGGGCTCCGCTCGGAGCCCGGCTCGGCACGGCTCGGCACGGCTCGGCACAGCTCCGGAGGCGCGGGGAGAGCCGGGGGCTGCGGGCGGGGGTCGCTCCCGTCCCCGGTGTGCGACGCGGGGCTGCGTCCCCGCACTCACAGCACGCACTTGCCTCTGTTTGATGACAGATTGTCTTTATTCAAAACGTCTTTGTTCAACAAATGAAAAGGTTTAACGAGGTAAAATCCTGCCGGATACATCTTAGTTTCTGTTTCTTCTCGCCCAAGACATTGTGAAAACGTATTTGAATTGCCATCGGTTTTTTATTCGGTTTTTCGTTATTAGTAGTAGTATTAATTTTTTTACAATTCTACTGCCTGACTTCATACCTGACGCTCTGTCTAAAGTAAACTTAGATCTAGTCTCACTGGATCACACAAATTTAAGGACTATCTGTTTTAAATTAAGCAAACACTATCATAGGTTTTAAATATAAATGTTTCTCCCCGTCTTTTTTTTTTTTTCTTTTTTTTTTTCTTTTTTAACTTTGAAGAGCCTTTTTTTTCTGACATGAAAAGCAATTTTACCTAGTAGTACGTGGTGGCAAAAATATATATATATATTTATATATATATAACACAGCTGATCTCGTTTTTCAATGTGCAAAAAGGAAGAACAACGAGGAAAAAAAAAATAAAATCAGAGTAAGACCGGGACTTCCCAAAGTCAAGTCCAAGTGACATGAGACCCTGGAGAACTCATAGACATTAAGAGAATAAATAAAAATCGAAACCGCTTCTCTCTCTCTGTTTTGTTTTTTTTTTTTTTTTTTTTTTTTTTTTTTTTTTTTTTTTGTCTTTTTCTCTTTTCCTCCCCGCTTTGTCCCGAAGGGCAGTTCAAGGTTCGCTTTGCTTTTCTGTCTTTTAAACACATTTACAACTCTTACAAGCGCCGGGCTCCTATCTGCCCCCGCGATCGCAGATCCCCCCCGAGCTCTCGTGGCGAGCTTTTTTAGGCGAGAGCATCTCCGAGGCAGCGTCCGCGTCTGTCCCGGCCCGGCGGCGGGCCGCAGAGTCCTGGTTCGGGCGGCCTTTTTATTTTTTTGCTCCTGCAGCTTTTATGTACATGCACACACGGAGGAATCCCAGTTCCAGCTGCCGGCCGGGGCGGGGGGCACACGCACGCACACACACACGCGCCTGCGGGGGTGCCCGTGGGTCGGTGGGTGGGTGTTACATGGCAGTCGCGTGTGCTGAAGAATAGGGGTCTATCCCAGTCTTGGTCATGCCTGGGAATAGTATGTAGGCAACTGGAGGTTGCAAAACTGGAGGCCGACCAAGCGGTACAGTTACATGGCACGACATAGCCCGGGTTAGTTGGCGAGGGGTGAGTGTGGGTGTGTTGGCTGGGGCAGCTCAAGCTGCCGAACGCCCCGTTCTGGTATCCCAAGGTGGAGGCGTAGGGCAGGGTGCTGGTGGCTAAGGTGTGAGGAACCTCAGTCATCTTCTGAATGGCGCTGGAGCTGAACTGGCTGGGGTCAAGTAAGGAGTAAGGTGCTGAGGTGGGAGGCAGGAAAGCCCTGGCCTTCTCCGGGGAGCTCAGCAGCGAGTCAGTGGCCCCCACACGGGAAGCCCGGCGGCCTTTAAGGGATCTGTTTCCCCGAGGTAAGGCAAAGGGAAGACATACCTGTCCTTTTTCAGCAGGTTCTTGGGCTTGCGCCGGGGCCGGTACTTGTAGTCGGGATGCTCCTTCATGTGCTGCGCCCGCAGCCGCTTGGCCTCGTCGATGTACGGGCGCTTCTCACGCCTCGGAGAGCAACTTCCACTCCGCGCCCAGCCGCTTGCTAATCTCCGAGTTGTGCATTTTGGGGTTCTCCTGGGCCATCTTGCGCCGTTGGCCGCGGGACCCACACCATGAAGGCGTTCATGGGGCGCTTGATGTGGTCGCTGGGCTTGGACATGCTTCGGCCGGGCGGCTCTGCGGGCGGCTCTGCGGGCGGCTCTGCGGGGCGCGGCGGCTGCGGGCGCCGGACGGCGGCGGCACCACGAGCAAGAGGAGGAGGAGGAGGAGGAACGGCGGGAGAAGGCCGGAGGAGCCGGAGGAGCGGCAGGAGCGGGCTCAGCTGATCATCACAGGTCCTCCGCCAAGGCCGTCCCCGGCGGGAGCCGTGCCGGGCGGGGGCGCGGAGCGGGGCGCGCAGCGGAGGCCCGCGGGGCCCGGCGGGCACTAGGCGGGCGGGGAGCCGCCGGCGCAGCACCGGGCCGGCGGTGGGGACGCGGGGCGGTGCGGGGCAGTTCAAAGGCGCGGGGCTGCGGCGGGCAGGCTGACATAGCGGCAGGGCGGTCACAGTGCGGCCGGGCGCCCAATCAGCGCGGAGGGGGCCCGCTTAAAAAGAGAGGGAGAGAGGAAGGACGAGAGGAAGAGGAGGGGAGGGGACAGAGGAGGGAGGAGGAGGAAAGGAGGAGGAAGGGAAGGAAGGGGAGGAAGGAGGGGACAGGAGGAACCCCCCCCTCCATACACACCCCCCGCCTTCTAACGCGCGGATTAAAAGGAAAGCTTTTGTGAGTTGCTGCGCTAATAGCAGCTGTGGAGGAAGAGGGAAGGAGAAGGGGGTCGTCCCAATCTTCCTCATCCTCCTGCATCCCTGGGGTGCGCGGAGCGGGGCCGGTTCCGGCGCCCTCCAGGTTCCGCCGCCACTGCCGTCGGGGCTGCGAGCGCTGCGCTCCGCCGTGCGCCCGCCGCTGTCCGCTGCCCCCGCTGCAGCCCCCGCCTTCCCTTCCCTTCCCTTCCCTTCCCTTCCCTTCCCTTCCCTTCCCTTCCCTTCCTTCCCTTCCCTTCCCTTCCCTTCCTTCCCTTCCCTTCCCTTCCTTCCTTCCCTTCCCTTCCCTTCCCTTCCCTTCCCTTCCCTTCCCTTCCCTTCCCTTCCTTCCCTTCCCCGCGCTCCCGGACGCTCTCCCGCTTCCCCAGCCCCCGCCCTCCCCGCTCCGCAGCCCCGCTTAACCCCGGAGCCGGCCCGCGTCCCGGCTTGCTTTGAATAATTGCCTGCCTCCCGCGAAACGCCCGTGGGGAAAATATTTATTAAATGGAAACAATTGTCCCGGCTCCCGGGGGGGACCGCGTTTGTTCCGGGCTTATTGGTTTTAGCACCTGCTTTGGTTACAAACCTGCTCCGAAAAAGCCCCCCCGGGCCGCCCCCTGCCCCCGCCCGCCCGCGCCCGACAGCGAGCGGGGACAGAAACGAGATATCGGGGGGGACTCCCGGCCCGGCCCCTCCGGGGTCCCCTCCGCTCCTCTCGGCCCGAAACTTCGCCTCCTGCCCGAGGGGAGCCGCCGCCGCTGCCGCTCCGTGCCGGGCCGCCGCTCCCGGGGGGCTCCCGGCTCCCCTACCCCGTCCAAATAATATTAATAATAATAATAATAATAGAATGAACCACCTTCGCCCTTATTTCCTCCTTCTTCGCAATAAATGACTTTCATCTCCCGGCAGAGCCCTGTGCGTGCGGAGCCGGGGAGGAGGAGGAAGATGATGAGGAGGAGGAAGAAGAAGAAAGGGGCCGAGGATGTGGAGTCCGCTCACCTGGACGGGGCCGGCAGCGCCCGAAGCTTTGGCTCTGCTGCCGCCGGCCCCATCCCAGAGGCTTTTTTCGTTGCGCCCAAAAATGCGCCGCGAATTTCCCAGCCCGCACCGGGACCCCCTTGCCCAGAGCGGGACCTCCCCGGGCGGGATCCTCCCGGCTTCTTCCTCGGGGAAATTTGTCCCCATCCATCCCAGGGTGGGATCCCCCCGCTATGGCACCACTTCTTCCTCGGGCAAATTGGCCCCCATCCATCCCAGGGTGGGATCCTCCGAGCTCCTCCCCACCCCCAGCACCGCTGATGTTTGTAGGGGACCCGCAAACAATAAAAGGTGGGTGCAGGCGACCCCTTCCTGCAGCTGTCCCCACAGGGTCACCCGCGACGTGTCCCGTTCTCGGGGACCCCCGTGCCACGCGTGGTCCCGGTGACACGGGACTGGGGTGCCCAAGCAAGCGCTGTTAGCCCCGACAGGCACCCACGGGCTCGGCCGTGGGCCGTGGCAGGGGTGACACGCGTGGAAACTTCTTTTTTACCCCGCTTTTTCCGTGGAATCAGAGCTATGGGCAGCCCGAGCTGCCGCGCTCAGCATCCTCGGGGGAAACCGCCTGGAGCCGCTGCCCCTCTCCCCAGCACCGCCTGCTTCCCCCTCCGATGGTAAAAACACAGAACTCCCTTCGCTTTTATTGTTTCTTTTCAAATTCTTCGAAGGTGGGGGGAGAAATTGTATCGCTCGTCATCCCTCGGCAAGATTAAACGAGAGGAGCCGGGCGTCGTTGTCAAAAATCCGGGCGGCAAAATGGTTCGGGAGGGAGCGATGGCTCGCAGGCTCTGCCTGCTCCCGAAAAGTCTTTGCAATCAGTTAATGCTGCTTGGCAATATTAATGATTAAAAATCGGCTTTCATTGGCTGCTGCCTCGCCGTGCTGCAGCACACACGCTCCAGCAGCTCGGGGCATTTCGGGCTCCGGTTTGTTCATTTACATCCCATAAGTGCCCTCGCTTAAAAAAAAAAAAAAAAAATAGGAAAAGAAAGATTTCCTTCGAGATTCCAACGCTTCCATCCTTAAATACTTAAATAGGTCCATTTCCCCCCTAAATCCTTTGTCCTGGAAGGGTATCTACTGCACTTGTACACTTGGATTTTATAAACTTTGTACCCTTTGGGGGTTTTGGGTTTTTTTCCTTGGGGATGGCAGCAATTTGCAGGGCGGTGACTGAAATAAATTTCTCCTCACCAGCTTGTTTAGACACCAAAACTAATGGTGCGATTATTATTCCTGAATGATATCATGGTAATGCAGAGAGATAAGAATGGCCTGATAGGGAAACATTAAAATTATATTCTTGGAGATAGTTCATTTGGAGGAACTTTAAATTAGATGAGATCATGTAGCCCGAGATCCAGTATCAGCATAAATAGAGCTGTATTTCTGCCTTCAGCCTCCTCCTCCTCCTCGCGGGAATCACGGTCGGGTTTGTAACTGCCAAAAGTGAGAGGTGAAGAGCACCTAGAATCTGAAAATACCCCCGATCCAAACTTTATTTAGGAAATAATGGATCTTTAAATAACTTTATTATTTTTTATGCTTCGGGCACTGGGAAAGGGAGGGGATTTTTAATTGATTTTTAATTGAAGGAAGCACGTTTTGGAAAGACTTCCAGGCTTCTGGGGCTTTTCAGAGGCACTGAGGATGCAGGTCCTGCTTGCTGTTCTGTGGGACCTGGTGAGATTCCCACCACCAGGAATGATTTTTCCAAATACCCAGCATTAGCTTAGTGTACAGGCATTGCCAGGGATGATTTTGTTCCTGCTTTTCCCATACCTGGTTATTTTACATGCAAGTGCACACATACATTTCGTTATGCGTGTGCCACATATTAAAAAAGACCATTTTAATCACATGCCATCAAATAATATTTTCTGGGAGAGATATATAGAAAATATATGCACAGAGCAACTCATCTGGGCAGCAGCACTGATGTGTTCACAGATACTGTGCAGAACAGACTGGATACTTATGGGTTATTCTTTCTGCATCTTTACAGTGTTTCTTGCTCAGTTTCATCCCCCCAACCCTGAAAAAGGCATTTATTCAACTCCAGCTATGAACAGGTACAGGGATGCAGCCTCCTGCATGGAGAGATTTAATGGAGCAGGTCACTGCCCTGTGCAGCCCTGACAGAAGAGGGGAGCAGTGATGGATGTGGCAGATTGGATCATCCCATGCTGCCCAACAGGAGATGCTCCCTGGGAAGGCACCACCTTCCTGGAGAACAACTTGCTTCAAAACTAAAGATTCCCCCCGGATTAGGACCTGAGGCAGAAGTTTACAGCCCTTCCCAAACTTCATTTTTGTTCTGCACATTTTATCCGTGTGTGATTCCCATCCCACCCCTTCCTTCAGCACGGTGCTCTGCGTGTTCAGCTCCCGTTCCTCACAGGTGATCTGTTCACTGCCCTTTTGCAGCACCATTTATATTTGTGGCTCGCTGTTAACGAGGAAGGTGATGGATTTGTACAGGGATTTCCCTGCTGGCTCGGGCTCCCTGCAGGTGACAATCCCGAGGTGTGGCAGTCACACTGGAAGCCACCAGTGCTGTGACGCCTGTGCCCTGTTCCCTCTGTGGGCAGGTCCAGCGCTCCTCACTGCGGTGAAGGTCCTGATCACTGAGCCAGTGCTATTTTAGGACAGAAAAAAATATGCTTTAAACTATACCAGCCTTCCCAGAGCACCAAATTCAGCATAGTTGTGAAATTACAGAATTATAGAATGGTTTGGGCAGGGAGGGACCTTTAAAGGTCATCAACTCCATGCACTTTGCAATGAGCTGGGACACCTCCCACTATAGCAGGTTGTTCAGAGCCCCATCCAACTTGAATGGTTCCAGGAATGGGGTGTCCAGCACCTTTCTGGCAACCTGTGCCAGGGCCTCACCACCCTCATTGTGAAAATCACCTTCCCTCTGTCTCTGACAGCTCCAGTTTTCTGTGTGTGGCTGTGTGGAAGCGCTGCAGTGAGCAGTGAGTGTGCAGCCAGGCCAGCAGCCTCCTGGGGTGACATTGTGGGGACACCACGCTGTGGCACAGAGCACCAAAACTGCCCCCATGGAATCAGGCAGCAGCTTGAACTCCGTGGAATCCACAAAGGTGCCATCCTGCTGGGGACTCCTGAGGCACCGCCACCAAGAGCTTTTCATCCTCCCTAGGGTGAGAAAAGACCCCTCTGGATTTTCCTTTCTCTGCAGCAGGAGGAGGAAGCAGAGCTGATGATTCTCTCCAGTAAATCAGTGTATTCACTGTGGCCATGGGTGTAAACCTGGGGGCTTGACATGGCATTGACTCCCCAGATATTGTATGGCCAGGGAGCCTCAGTCATTGTCAGCAGCGTGAAGGGAAGGATAAAGGACCTGAGCTCAGGAGTGCAGAGCAGGCTTGTAAGGAGAGGCAGTATCTTTTATTAGACCAACTGATACAGCCAGAAAAAAAAAAAAAAAAAACCCAGACAGGTTTTCAGGCACATGAGCTCTGAAATAGAAGCAACAACTTTCAAGAAAAGTGCCAAGGCTGAACTGTTTATCTCCCACACTTCCCCACATTCACTCCTGGAGGGGCTGACAGCTTCATTGATGTGATCCAGCCATCCTCCCCAGGCTGGGATGGAGCTCTGCAATGGAATTGCTCCCAGCCATGCATCAGACATGAAGAAACACAGGTCCAAAGCTGGAAGAAAAGCCCATGGTAAAAAGAGAAGTGACCTGCAGGGTTTGGTGTGTCAGGAGAGCTCTGGAGCAGCTTTTTCCTGGGTGGCTGACATGAAAGAAGCCTGTGGAAAGAACATGATGCTCAGGCAGACATCACCAACTCCATGTTCTGCAAACAGAGGATGCACCTAAAATATTGTCTTGTGTTTCTAACATAGATAACACAAGCAGTGGAGATCTGACCACAATGTAAAAGTATGGAGGAAAATACTCATTCTAGTGATTTGTGTGCTCTCAACACCAGTTCAAAGGCTCAGGATTCCTGAAAATCCGTGTCTTGTCCCCAGCTAGCACATTTTGTGTTTGGGTATCTGAACGAGACCAATGATGTTTAAAAGCAGCCATCATCAATGTCCCTGAGAGTCAAGGTGCCAGAGCTTCAGAATCATCTGTTGTTTTAGTGAAGTGTGATTAAATTCATGCCCACTCCATTTATTTTGGATCTCTCAGCATCACACACAAGGTGGAGGAGGATTTTTGTGTCCAAACTGCCCTGTTTGGTCAGTGTGTCCCCTCTTGTGAACATCTGCCCTCATAAACACAGCCAGGCCCTCAGCAGAAGTCAAGCTTCCCACCTAAGTGAACCAAACCATACAAGAGCCATAAAATACTTCCCTGCTCTTCTCACAGACCCTGATGTGGCAGAAAAAGCCCTGTGAGGAGGCAGCACCTGACACCCATCAAAGAGCTGATAAACAGCCAATTTATCCTACTGGAAACTCTCCAGACCTCTCCTCACTACTCCTACAACTCATTGTTCTCAGGGTGAAGTTCCAGGGGTGGGTTGGAGCATTTTAAGCACTGAAGACCATTTCTTCCCAATGACACATTCCTGGGATAATGGGAAGGCTGGGAATTCCCAGCACCACCAATGACTGCCTGCCATAATCCTGGAGAAGTCACTTGTCACGCGGTCAGAAATTATCTGGAAAACCTCCAGAGCTGTTAGGATTTAAGCATGTTGTTCAGGTCCTGGACTGCTGGAGAAGGACCACAGCTGTAAGAGATGCTCCACGGTAGTAAGAGATAACCAGAAGGGACAGATGCTCTTCTGCCTCACCCCTGATTCCCTGCAAAGTCTGAGCAGAGCACATTGAACGTTCTGGTGCTGTTGGTAGAACCAAGCCTGTGTGGCAAACACAGCTTTGGGTTAAACCAGTGAAACCAGGCCTGAGCAGCCACTCAGTGCTGCTGTTCTGTGAAAATTCAGCTCTGCCACTGACCTCCCTGAGTGAGCCAGCTCTGGGAAAACAAACCACAGGGCACGGATCCACCCAGGGCAGGCTGCAAAGGCAGCGGCTTCCATCCAAACGCTGCCTCACAGGAGCCCAGATGCCTCTGAGATGCCTTTTGTTTCTTGCCAGAGGTTTGTGGTGGCATCTTGGAGCAAAGCTCCTCTCTGGCTCATCCCTAGCCTGGTAGCTGCCCTGAGAGGCTCAGCAGAACAGAGCACCCCGAGCAGGGAGGGTGTCCACACGCTGCACGTAGGCTTTGTGCAGAGCTGGCATTTGCTCTGAGCTGCCAAATGCCCTGGCAGGGATCAGGGCCTGGGGAGGCAGCAATGGGTCCCACCAGGGAGGGGAAGAGCCTCCAGTGTCCTCTGCAGGCTTGTAGAAGCCATTTCTCAGAGAATGAGGTATCCAGCCATGCAATGATCCCCAGCACCCTCCTTGGGCATGGGAATGACCTCCTGCCCAGCCATGCTGGGAAACGAGTCTGGAGAGCCAGGAGAGAGGGAAACTCCACTCCAGACTCCAAAAAATGAGTCACCCAGGGGGATGGAGGCAGCAAACATTAGGGTGAAGCAGTCCCAAATCCTTCCAGCCATTTGGAGATCCCCTTTGGTGGGGGTTGCAGCTTGGCTGAGATCCACCAACCCCGCTGCAGGACTGGCATGAGGGCTGGGAGCAGAGCTGCCCCAGCTTGGAGCTTCCAAAGGAATTCCTGGTTTGTGCTGGACATGCCCTCTCCTGCCCTCCCCAGCCTGGTCCTGCTCACTCCACCGCAGGGCCCTTCTTCCCTGGCAAACACATCCATCCCTTCCTCCCTCCCTCCACAGGAAACTTTGGGGGAAGTTTCAGGACCTAACTTTGGGGGGGATGGTACAGATTGTATGATCATGGCTTGAGGAAATTATTATATTTTTAATTGAATTTTGTGTGCTATGCACAGATACTACAGTAGTGGGCCCTTTATCAATTGTTAACACGAATACTAATGAATACTAATGCTAATCATTTGTTTCTGGAAACAAATACAAAGATATTTGATGGGAGAGGGGGGAAAAAAAAAAAAAGGAAAAAAAAAACTCTCTGAATTTTAGCACCAAAAATAATGAAATGCATTTCAGGCCAGAAGACAAAACCCCACAGTTACAATCTGGCGACGCTAAACGTGAGATACTCACTTGAACCACTCTAAAAATGACTCAAGGAGCAACTCAACTCCAACAACCTTGGCCCAAAACTGCTGAGGAGCCACGTGAGGGCAAACGCTGCAGGGCCCAGCCATGGCTGCTCCCTCGGGGACCGGGATGGGAACCGGGATGGGCACCGGGATGCCCACGGAGCGATGCGGCCACCCCGTTCTTTATGCCCCGCTCTGATTTACAAGGCGCCCACGTCCCTCCAGCAGCTGCTGGTGCTTTACGAGGTTTGCAGATGAAAGCCAACTCTATTTCCACCCACCCAGCCCAAACGGGAAGGCGCGCTCTTAGGAAAGTAACCCTTTCCTAACCCTGGAGCCAGGGATTCTGCGGGGAGCAATTTAGCCGGCAGGAGATTCCAGGAAGGGCAATTAATGAAAGGCTTGGATGGAGCTTGTCTTGTATCTCGTTCCAAACACGGCCGTAGAGGTTTGCGCCGGGGCGGGGGAGGCAAACGTTAAAGGCAGGGCCTGCTCTGCAGCACACCCAGTCTGCAGCACCTGCACATTTCTCCCCCGGGATAAATAACTGAGGTATCTCCGTCACTCGGGGCTGTTCAAATTATTCATAGCAAATAAATTACCAGGTGTATTTAGTCTGTTGTCGTCCCCACCCCCCCCCCCCACCTTTTCCTACCCGCTCATGAATCACTTGGAAATAGATTCTGATTTCTGCTAGTGCGTCTATTAGTCATGATAAGGAGCCGTGGCACGGCACAGGCAAAGGCAGGTGGCCAATGGCTCATTACTGGCCTTGGGTCTACATCCCAGTGGTGATTCAGCTCCTGCTTCCGAGACCGATTGGTGTTTGCCCCCTTCCTTTTCAACGAGCAATGGGAGCAAGAGGAAGGCCAGCAGAGATGCTCACACAAAGCTGCTCTGGCAGGCAGGAATCCCCCGCTTCTCCTGCAAATGGGGCTGCTCCAGCACAGCCCATGACCCCTGTGGGGTTGATGGTCCTCGCCAATGCCACTCTGACCCACAGGTGTGTCGGTATTGCATCCCACATCTCAGGCCAAGCCGTGCATCCCTGAGACTCAGCACAGCTGCAGGATGTCCTCCACTGCCGGCCAGAACATCTCTGGGAAGATGCACGGAGAGGTTTCGTTCCCTCCTGTTGCAGGGTCAGCCTCGGCCCCAGGCTGTGCCCATGGGGAGCAGAGGATCCCCCATCTCCTCTGCTCCAGCCCCGACAGACAGACCCAGGCTGTGCCCATGGGGAGCAGAGGATGCCCCCATTTCCTCTGCTGCATTCCTTTGCCTCTGGGGCAGTTCCCGGCCCTACAGACAGAACCACGCTGTGCCCATGGGGAGCAGAGGATCGCCCCCATCTCCTCTTCTCCATTCCTTTGTCTCCGGAGCAATTCCCACCCCGACAGACAGACCCAGTGTAGTTCCATCCCTGCTGTGGTTCCAGCGTCTCGCTGGCTGCGGATGGAGGGAAAACTTGTTACACCTGGCAGGGCCAGCCTGGGCATCCTGGGGAGGCGAGGGGATGCAGGTGGGAGGAGAGGAGGAGGAGCTGTGGCCGGCCTTCCTCTGCGGCACGTGGCGCTCAGGTTCCAGGGAAAGGGAGACGTGTCTGATTACCCGGCAAACAATGGTGAGCAGCGCTGTTTAAACACATCCAATTACCGCTGTTATTCAGTGGGCAGAGGCCGACGCGAGAATGCAAACACGGCGAGAGCAGAGAGGTCTCTGCCTGGGAAAGCTGTAGGAGCCGCGTAACTCTCCCCTCTGAAAGGGAATTTAATCAGCAGCTGCTCATTGGCAGGGCCAGAAGGAAGAATGAGCGCTGACTTTTCCCATTCCCCGGGGCACGCAGATAACTCCCCTGATCACCTCCCTCCCCTGGGAAGCGCTGCTCGATGACACTGATCGGGCTGCTCCGGCCAGGCAAACACCGCCCGGGGCATCAGCCCGAGGGAAACATCTTCATTCCCCTCTGCTGCTCCGGCTCCTGAGGTTTCTGATGACCCATGGATGCCTCAGGCCCACCAGAGGTGCTGGGGATGGAGAACTCTCCACCACCCCACCAAAATTGTGCCATCCTCTCCTCTCTCAGCCGGTGCTGGGTTTAGTCCGGCAGTTTGGCCTCTGTGGCTCCTGCCCAGGAGGAGTTTTTATTCCAAAGGAATTCCCAGTTTCACCAGTATCAAGGGAACTTAGCATCAGTCAGCTCAGTGCATCCTCCCGGCTGCAGCGACACGAGCAGCAGTGTAACGAGTCTCCCGTTCTGCCTCTACCATCCATTCTGCCTCTGTCATCCATTCCCCCAGCCCCTGGTGTCCCTAAATCCCAGCGGAGCCCTTTCGGACAGAGACGAGCCCCACCCCAGCCCGAAGGACCCCATCTGACCCCTCGGCATGGGGAAGGCTCGCTGCAGAAGAGAGAACCGGCCCCACGTGCTCCCCAAACGGAAGAGTCGCCCCGATTTTATAGGATTAACGCTCTCACCAGAATCACAGGTGATTATTGCTCCCTTCGGGTGCTTTCACACGGCTTGCAATAACGCCCCAGGGATCCATAACAATTAACCGGCTTCAGCATCTCCCGCTGCCGTCAGTCAGGGACGCAGGAGGAGAGAGCCTCCAAAACGAACCAAAGCAGAGGGAATAAGTAGTTTAGTCCTTTTCTTTGCTGTTATTCCCACGTTAACACCGGAGTTTCCCCCCCGTGGGATGACAACAATTCACTGACACGAAGTGAAGATTGCACTTTTATTTCTGTGCATGCGTTGCTCTCCATTGACGTCTCCAAAACTAACTACAAAGAGCAGGAAAAGAGGTTTTTCCTTCTTGGGTGGTTTCCTCTGGCTCTGGGAGCACCCCAGCACGGTTTCCCTCGGGGCTGAAGGTGTGCTGAGCCCCAGGGAAGGCAGCTGGGCTGTGCCAGGGCTTTGCTGCTGCTCCCATCGCTGCCCTGACACGGAGAAGGATTCTTTTCCAGTTAATCAGCCCTGGTGGAGTGTTTAATCGCTGCCCGAGGACTCTCTCTGAGTCATGCCATGCTTTAGCGGTTACCTGTCAGCTGCGTGGGGTCACAGGGCTGCGCTCCCGGCCCTCGGCTGGATCTCAGGACAGAATAAATGTCAGATCTCAGGCCCAGGGATAAATGGGATGGGGATGCAGCCGCCTGGCACATGCCCAGGTGGGAACTCTGCTCCTGCCCGGCAGCAAAAAGTCTGCAAAAAAAAAAAAAAAAAAGTGATCTGTTCCAGGTGATCTTCCAGCCCCGAACATTCCACGAATCTACGAAAATGGACTGCAAGAATCAAATCCCGCCCGTTTCCATTTTCCTGTTGCAGCTGCAAAATATTTGTGTTTCCAGCCGTATTCCCTTGGAAGGGTGTTTTATTCTAATACAGGAATTTTTCAAGGAAGCAAATGCATTTTCTGTTTCCCTTGCAAACCAGGAATGCTTCTCTGCGGGAAATTTTCCATTAAAAAAAAAATGGCTTTACCGATATTTCACATTTTGAAATATACAATAAATCACTCAAAAAAAAAAAAAAGAAACAGCTGCTAACTCAAATTAGGGTGAAATGCAGGGGATATAGTGGGGATGACAGCGTTTATCTACTTTAAGGTGATTTTTGGGGAAGCAAAATCCTTAAAACACTGGAGCCACAACATTTTAGTCTCACAGCTCAAATAAAGGCAATGGGGGCCTGCAGAAGGTCATGTCCAACGTGCTGGTGTGACCAGGCATCAATTTCCCCATCCCAGTGTGGGGCTGGTGGCACAAACCTCCTTTGTGGAACACCCCCACTCCCAAGGGTGTCTGGGAGAGGCGTGGATGGCACAGGCAGGTCCTGGCTGCTCCGAAATAGCTCAGTGCCACTCAAGTGAAGGGAGCAGCTCCAGAGTGCAGCAGCAGCAGCCGTGGCTGGAGCTGCCAATCCCAGCTGCCTGGGACAGGGAAAGGGCAGAGCAGCTCCTCGAGGGGAGGATCCGTGTGTCAGGCTGTGTGAGGTGCCAGAAACATCCCAGGGTGTGCTGAGAGATGAGCAGAGTTTAAAAGTGCGCAGGAATAAACCCGAGGGATGTGCACAAGGTGGAGGTTCACCTGTGTGAGGGCCCAGAGAGAGGGTGCAGATATCAGGGAATCAGAGTCACAGAATCACAGAATGATGAGGTTGGAAGACACCTCTAAGATCATCGAGTCCAACCCATGCCCTAACACCTCACCTAGACTATAGCATCAAGTGCCATGTCCAGGCTTTAAACACATCCAGAAATGGTGATTCTGCCACCTCCCTGGGAAGAACACTCCAGTACGTTATTATTCTTTTGGTGACAATTTTCTCTTGGTATCCAACCTATATTTTCCCTGATGTAGCTTGAGACTGTGCCCTCTGGTTCTGTCAGAGACTGACCCCACCTGATTACAGCCTCCCTTCAGGGAGTTGTAGAGAGCACTAAGGTCACCTCTAAGAGAGCAATAAGGGCACCTCTGAGCCTCCTCTTCTCCAGGCAGTGAAGAATGGAGTCATGGAATGGTTTGGGTAGGAAGGGACCTGAAAGCTCATCTGGCTCCTATCTCATCCCATGGGCAGGGACACCTTCTGCTAGCCCAGGTTGCTCCAAGCCCTGTCCAAGCAGGCCTTGGACACTTCCAGGGATGGGGCATCCCATCCACACCTTCACCTCTTGCAGCCCCAAACCCAAACCCCACATCCCAAGGGGCTGCCCCTGGCCGAGCTCCCATGCCCATGTGGAGTGGCAGAGCCGTGCCACGCTCTCAGGTGCCACAGCTCTGCCCTGGACCCCTGACACAGCCCCCAAACCCCCAAACCCTGGAAGCTCTGCCTAGAATCTGCCTGCTCAGCCGCGGTTTCCCTCGGAGGGAGCCGGGCAGCTCAGCTTTGAAACCTCCCCGGCGAGTCCCCAGCGGCAGGAGAGGGGTTGTGATCCCCTTCTCCCTCCTCTTCCTCACGAGCAGGGGTTGTGATCCCCTTCTCCCTCCTCTTCCTCATGAGCAGGGGTTGTGATCCCCTTCTCCCTCCTCTTCCTCATGAGCCAGACTCACCCCGCTCCGCCGGGACCAGGAGGGGCTGCAGCGGGCTGGGCTGGGCATCTTTTCTTTGAAGTGGAGCGAAATCCCAAAGCTTTCACTCGGAGAGTGCAAATCGCCGCTAAAAGCTCTCCCCTCTCTGACCCCCATCTAGGAAACTCTAATCCAGCCTCACCGGCTCCACCGGTTTCCTTTTCTTTTTTGGTTGTTTCTGGTTTTCTTTCCAGTGTTGACCTTTGTGTTCAAGCGTAGAAACAAAACCACAGCCCCCTTCAACCAAGAGATCCATGAATAATTTAATTTTTTTTTTAGCTCTTTTTTTGTTTTCCCTATTTGTTCACGGTGAATAGACTCACCACAGCCCCCGGTGCTGGCTTGCCTGGTTTGGATTCGCTAAAACAGGTTTTTTGCCAAGCATTACTAAGGTGACTTTGGAGCTCGGGATGAGGATGATGATGGTAACCAGGGGGCTGTGTTAATGAAAGGGACTGAGTGGATCGCTCCCGCTGTCACACAGCCCTGAATCCATCCAAACCTCGAGTTCCTGGAGGGCACCACATCCCGTGTGATGGTTACAGGACAGGTCTGTGGCCACCAGGACAAGCCACAGCTTTCCACAGCGACAGAGGAGGGGGGCATAGCGGGTAGAGAACTACACATTTTCCTTGGCCTCGCAAGCAAACCCAGGAATTCCTGAGTTTTCCACGGCTGCCGGGCTTTCCTCCAGGGCAGGTGGAGCTGCCAAAGCGCGGCTTTCCCGGCGCTAATCTGGGGAGCCGGGCGATTAGCGCGGAGCTGCCCCGGGGAGCGCAGGACGCATCGCTGCACTCGCCGCTCCTGCCTCCCTCCCTCCCCTGGCCCCGCCGTGCTAAGCGCGTTATCTGTGCCGGCCTGCTCCAAGGGAGCCCTTGGAGATGCAGCTGGAGCTCCGCTCGGCATCTCCAGCCCGCAGCCGGGCTCGGGAAACGCGGCCGGGAGAGATGGAGCTCGGCACCAGCCGCTGCTGCTCTCACCGTGTGAGCTTGTCCAGGAAAAAGCACCGGGGTGGGACCCCTGTCTACCCCATCCGATTGTTTGTGTCTGCAGGGTGATAAACCCCATAAATCTGCCTGACTTTAAGGCAAAATGAGATTCCAGTTGCCTTCCTGCATCCTCCCTACTCATCCAAGAGACCCTGCTGGTGCAGAACCCACAAACTTGTGTTGGGTGCCTACAACCAAAAGACAGACTCGGGTTGTGCATTAAAGCTGGATTGGGAGGATTTTGCATGTGCTGTGAGGCCTCTGGTGTCTTCTCCAAGATTCTCCTGCTCTGGAGTGTTCTCAGAGCTGCTCCTTTCCTGCTGCTCTTGCTCAAGTCCCAGGCACTGCTGGCCCCGAGCCTCCTCCTCCTCCTCCAGCTCCAGGCACAGAGCGGTGACACCTGCTGTTCCTGACTCTGAGCCTTGCCTTTAGATCTGATGTCAAGGTGGCTACTGGGATCTGCTGTGTCCCCCTGTTCCAAGTTCCTGGATTTCATCTCCTTCCTCGCATCCTCCCTACAACAAAACAGCCGCTCCCAAATTTGCTGTTCCCAAATTTGCTGTTCCCAAAACGTCTCACACAGCTGGAGGCCTGACTCACAGCTGCTCCTCCTAACACCCCTAAAGGCAGCTTGCCCTGAGCCCTCGTGTGACAGCAGCACACGTGGATGAGTCCAAGGCAGCACAAATTGGGAATTCCTGTGGCCTCATAAGACTGCTGTCCCCAGAGAAGAGGACAAAGCACAGCTCCTCTTCCCCAGTGATGCTGTCTCTCCCTTGGTGGGGAGCAGGCAGGACCTTGCCCTGTGGTCTGAGTCAGCCCTCCAAGAGCCTGGAAAAAGTAGGGCTTCCCTCATGTTAAAATCAAACTCAGCCCGTGTCTTGAGTCCTCTCCCTGCTGATCTCCTGCTGCACTTGGCTGTTTTCCTTGTCCTTTCTAGAGACCCTTTAATACTTTGGATTGTTCATGTTCTATTTTATCTTCTTATTTGTTTTCCTCTAATGCCAACCTTCTTTCATCTCCCTAAGACTTTCTCCCCTCTCCCTGCTTTCCCTGACCAACTCTCCCTTTAGCTTCTTATTTTTACCTCTCAGTATCCTTTTGCTGATTTGGTGCTGCACCAAATCACTGTAGGGCTTCACTGCGTGTGAGCCTGGATGGCTCTGCCCTACACCCATTCTCCCTGGGGGCATCACTCCCTTCCCTGTGAGCTTCTCTCCTACCCTGGGAGCACCAATCCTACTCTGGGAACATCAGTGCTGCTCTGGGATCATCACTCACCAACCAGGGAGCACCACTCCTTTCCTGGGAGCATCACTCCCATTCCATGGAGCATCACTCCCATTCCATGGAGCATCACTTCCACCCTGGAAAAGTCACTCGACTCCTCCCCAGGAGCATCACACCCTTCCCTGGGTCACTTCACTCCCTTCCCAGGAGTGCATCTCTCTCACACTGAGAGCATCACAGCCTTCCCTGGGCAGCTTCACTCCACCCGGGGGCATCACTCGCCCACCGAGGTGCATCCCTCCCTGTGTCCATCGCTCCCTGCCTGTGTCCATTGCTCCATCGTCGTCTCCACCACCCCCTCCCCATGTCCATCTCCCCCTGCCTGTGTCCATTGTCCCCTCCCTGTGTCCATCGCCCCCTGCCCATGTCCATTGCTCCATCCCCATGTCCATCGGTCCCTCCCCGTGCCCATCATCCCTTGCCCATGTCCATTGGTCCCTGCCCGTGTCCATCACCCCCCTGCCCACTGTCCATCAGTCCCTGCCCGTGTCCCTCGCTCTCTGCTCGTGTCCCTCGCTCCCTGCCCATGTCCATTGCCCCCTCCCTGGTGTCCATCGCTCCCTGCCGTGTTCATCGCTCTCTGCCCATGTCCATTGCTCCATCCTCGTGTCCATCGCTCCCTGCCCGTGTCCATCGCTCCCTGAAGTGTCCATCACTCCCTGCCCCGTCCATCGGTCCCTGCCCGGTGTCCATCGGTCCCTGCCCGGTGTCCATCGGTCTCTGTCCGTGTCCATCGGTCCCTCCCCGTGTCCGTCGCTCCCTGCCGTGTCCGTCGGTCACTCCCCGTGTCCGTCGCTCCCTGCCGTGTCCGTCGGTCCCTCCCCGTGTCCGTCGGTCCCCCCCGGGGTCCCCCCGGCCCGCAGCACCGCTGGCTGTGCCCAGGAGAGGGCGCTCTCGGCGCAGCCCACGGCCTCCTCATTGCTGCTTATCCACAGCGATTTCACTGCTTTAACTCCTTTTTTTTTTTTTTTTTTTCTGCTTAGTCTCCCATTTGCTCCTCCCCCCGTGGACGACCATTCCCCTTTTACTTTTTTTTCGCTAAATATTTTTTTATAATTTCCCCTTAAGTCTCACCATGTCAAACTCCTTTTCTCTGGGTCCCTGCTGAAGCCTTAGTGCCACCAGCAAAGCTCCAGGCGGTCTCCTGGGTCAGAAGGCTGAGAGGGTTGGCGGGATGCTATCCCTTGTCCCAGCTCTCCACTCCTTGCAACGCAGTGTGCAGGAGTCCCAGGGATAATCCCATCCAGAAGGACCTTCCTACCTGCTCTGGTTTTCCCAGAAAACAACCAAATCCAGCAGAAGAAAGGTGTTGGGGGGGTCCTTGTTACCTCCCCAGTCTCTTTCCTCCTTCCTTCCTACCTCCCAAAGCAGGCAGGAGCCCAGCTCCTATCCTCAACACACTCCTGCTGTTAAAAAAAAAAACAATTTTCCCAAGAGAAGCTGTGCCACAAATTCCCACTGCGCACATCCAGAGGCAGCCAAAGGCCTTCCCTGCCCATTGAGACGCTGCTTCTCCTGCTGCTGGGGGAACAGGAGAAGGCCTGGAATGCAGCTGCAGAGTAGAACACTGCAAGGAGCCTAAAAATAGCTCCGTGCGTCTGCTCTGCGTCAGCCGAGCCGAATTTCCAAGCGCAGCTGTGCTCCGGGAAGAGACAACCCTGGCTGCTTGTTTGCTTATCGCTGCCTTCGGATGCTCCCTGCTCCCGATCCCACCGCAATTCCCGCCCCGCTCCCCTGCCTGGCACACTCACTGGGATGTGGGAGCTGTTGCTGCTGCTTTCCTCAGACATTCCGCTCCTTTGGTAAACTTTGTTTTGCCCAGATATTTTTTAACCCCTTCTATTATATTTTTTCCATCTTTTTCTTTAATGAAGAGATCGTCTTGGAAATCTCTGCAGCATGTGATGCACAACATCTCATGGACCAAAAGCGCTGTTTTAGAAGTATTTTTTCATTAAGGCTTCTCAGAGGAGTTTAAGGATGGTGAAGAGAAGCTGGGAGGTGGAAGATGAGCTTGCCAATAGCTACAAATGACCCTCTTTTGACCTCTTTCACTCTTAATTGTGCTGCTGCTCACTCAGATCCCTATGAACTCTGCTGGGATCAAGGGCATGTTTATGTCTAAACCAGGCTGAAAGCAGCATGGGGTTTCCCAAAGTGCCTAAATCTGAGGTTTCCCAAACTGCCCAAGCCACCAGGGACTTCTGTAACTGCCAAAAGGTGCCACTTATTTCTTCCAGAAATCCTGAGTATCCCTGAAAACTTGCCCCACTAGGCTCTGAGCCCTCTCCCCCTCATCAGTGCTGTGGATTTTTGGGATGTGTCCCATTCTAAGGGGAATCAGATATTGCTCATACCCTCTCTTTGGGGTGTATTTCATCGGAAAATATCGTTGTTGGAATATGGAGCCCGAGATCAGAGTTTTTAAGGGCTCTTGTGACGTTTTTCAGGTGGGTCCGGTCCTTGCCCCATCCCAGGCCAAGGGATGAGGTCTCAGTGGATTCAGGTCCAAGCTGCTCTGGTCTCTCTTTGCCAGTGGTGACAGGAGCTCCTCCTCTCCCAGCCCCTTGTGTTGTCCCAGGTTCTGCTCAGGGGACAAACTCTCTGGGCTCTGCTGCAGCTGGATCACCCAGGAGCCCCCAGCTGCTGCTCCCTCGTCCCTGCTAGGCCCTGGATCCTCCATGCAAGGCAAATCCATCGCTCGTGGCCTTATCTAGAAAGAGCCAAGCGCGGCCGCTCTGCGAGAGCATCTCTGGGATTTCTGCCAGTTCCTGCCTCCCCTGCCCCTGGCGCCAAACCCACGGCTGCTCCTATTGCTGGGGGCACTTGGGAATGGGTGGGGGAACTTTCCACGTCCCTCCTGCTCCCTCCCATCCACAGCCCCGTGGTGCTGGGAAGGGGAGGAGAGGCCCTCGTGTGTCCACACGCAGCCCCTGTTCTGCCTGCAGGACTGAGGGCAGGAAGCCAAAATCAAATCTTGCCTTTTTTTTTTCCCCTCCTTTTTTTTTTTTTTTTTTTTCCCTTTTTTCCCAGAGTGTATCACTGGCTATTGTCCTTATCAAACAAAGCCCTTTCATCAGAGGTTCTTTAACACACTTTATTTCTCTTTTATTTTGCTTTGAAATAAGCCGGGCAACAATTAATTTCAGAGAGAGAGAGAGAGAAAGAGAATTCAACAAGGATCTATTACTACGCTCCGCTTCTATTGCTGTAATGAAAATCTATTTCCTTTCCCTTTTGTGTCCCATATAATTTAATGCCCATTTTATTAATGGTCTGAAATAATTACGGAACCTTTTGTGATTCTCAAGTATGTTTCATTTAATTGTGCAATAAACGCCTAATCTCTTCCTCCATCTGAAGCTATTATGGCATTAAAATTAACAATTATGCAGCAATGCGCCCGGGTCCATAGAAATCACTCCAGATAACTAGACATATATAAATCATTCATGAGAACAATTTCTGAAAAGAGACGAAGGGAGAGAAGAAAAAAAATATTGTGTTGAGAATGACATTGGGAAGCCAAGGGCCTGGTCTCTAAGAAGATAGCAACACCTTAAAAAAATCTTTTTCTTCTTTTTTTTCCCCCCTTTTTTGTTATTATTATTTTACTAATTGTGTTCAATGGCATGGCTACCCCCCCTCCATTAGCCTGACAGATATTTTCAGAATTAATTAACTGTTAGCTCAGAGGATAAATTGTTAATTATCAATTTTCCCCCCTTCCTTCTTTCTTTCTTTCCCTTTATAGTTTTTTTTTTCCCTCCTTTTTTCCCCTTCTCTTTCAGGCCAGCAATTACACTCTCCGCCTTTCACTGGCAGGTCCTGTTCTGTAGGAGGTAATCCAAATGGGGAAAGTGCTTTTTCTTTCAACCCTATTCACGGGTGCTCTTCTCCCTTTTGTGGGATTTAATAACCACGGCTGATAGGCGCGCCGTGGACAGAGAGGTTAAGTTTGTTGTCTCAGCACTTTGTCGACAGAGGATGGCTCCAGCATCCTGCTGCCTCCCCAGCCCCTCCGTGCTGCTCTTTAATTGACGCTGCTTTAATCGGCCCTGGAGCCCTGCTCTGTACCTCTTGTGGGCAGTGAGCTCTGGGGTGGCTCCAGTGTGGGGACAGAGCCTTGGAGGGTCCACCTAGAGCTGAGAATCATAGGGTGGTTCAGGTTGTGTCACAGTTGAGATGGCCACCCTACACAGAGTAGCACCACACAATTTCAGAAAGCTTCAACCCATACAGAGAAACACCACACCACTTCAGAAGACTTCAAACTCTGCCCTTCTTGTTCTTCTATCCCCTCCTGTTGCTGCCCTGCACCTGTGTGCCCTCTGTTCCCTTTGGTGGTTGGTCAGTGCCCCTGGGCACTCCCTGGCTCATTGCTGTCAGTGCTGCTCACCTGCTGCTCACAGCTGTGCCCGTTGGGGCTCAGCCCCACTCCCAAACACCACAAACTCTGTGCCTACAAGGTTGGAAAACCCCTCCAAGATCATTGAGTCTGACCGTTCTCCCAACGCTGCCAAAGCCACTGCTAACCCATGTCCCCAAGTGCCACGTCCTTTTAAATTCCTTTAAAATCACATGCCTATAAATCCCTCCAGGGGCAACAATTCCACCAATGCCCTGGGCAGCCTGCTCCAACCCCTGACCACTCTTCCAGTGACAAAGTTTTCCCTAATATCCAATCTAAATCGCCTCTGGTGCAAGTGAAGGCTGCTAATATCAGCTCCTGATACCGTCACATCCTTCATCAGTCCTACCTGAACTGGGACATCCAGGTGGTCACTCCTGCCCTGCTGATGGGGCCGTCATATCTGCATTTCTATGGACCAGAGGGGAGAAAATTGTGCCTTTAATATTTGGGTTTGTAAAAGATTCACTTTGGAATGTGCATTATTGGAAGAGGAGAAGAGATGTTGAGCCAGCCCTCCTGATCCATCCCTGGAAGTGTCCCAGGCCAGGCTGGATGGGGCATGGAGCAATCTGGTCTATGGAAGCTGTCCCTGCCCATGGCAGGGGGTGGAATGAGATGAACTTTAAGGTCTCTTCCACCCCAAACCATTTTATACCCCTGTGTTGACCCAGGAAACAGCAGCAGCCTTCATCCTTTCTGCTGGAATCCTCTCCCAGGTCTGACAAGCCCACTGTTGGTCATCCTTCATATTTATAAATTTTTGTACCATCTTTGCTTGTCCTCCCCCACAACCTGAACTAAACTTCCTCCTGAGAGGCATCTCCAATCTCTCCTCTCTGTGACCAGGGACAGGAGGACTCCAAGGAATGGCTAGAGCTGTGCTATGGGAGGTTTAGATTGGATATCAGGGAAAGGTTCTTCCCCAGAGGGTGCTAGCACTGCCCAGGCTCCCCAGGGAATGGGCACAGCCCCAAGGCTGCCAGAGCTCCAGCAGCATTTGGACAATGCTCTCAGGGATGCACAGGGTGGGATTGTTGGGGTGTCTGTGCAGGCCAGGAGTTGCACTCTGATCCTTGTGTGTTTCTTCCAACTATATCTATTTCATTTTGTCTCCTAATGCATTGTCTGTTGTGGAAACGCAACCCCTGGAGTGTTGGAAATGTTGGATTCTGCCCTGTGCCCCAGGGAACATGGATGAAGAACACAATTTCAGAATGGCATATCCATGGTTAAAGCTCACAGCCAGGTACAGGTTTGACCAACGACTTCAATTAATCACTTTGAATAATAGCAGCACATTAGAAATGAGAGAGACCACTGAGAAGAAAATCCATAATCAGGGGGATCAGGAGGGAAACAGACTCTATCAAGCAGTACAATGAGCACGGTTCAAAAGATGATTCGTAAAATTAAAATCCCAAATTCATCCAGTGACCTGCCTGCTTTCAGGCCAATGGAGGGAGTCACACTGCATTTTTGATATCTTTTCTATCTAAAGAATCGTTTTTCTGATCAGGTCAAAAAGCCCAACCCTACTGGCAGATGATGACTGGGACTTCTTCAGGGCAACATTGTGAATTTAGAAACGTTTAGAAAAAATCTTTGGCTCTGTAATGAATAGAGGTGGAGGAGAAACCTCTTTTGTACCACAAAATTGAACAATGGAGTCTCCAAAATCAGCCATTTTCCTCATTGGTGTATTGCTGGATGAGCATTGCAGGGTCCAACCTTGTTGTACCACCATCCCAGCAGGTCACAGGTTTTGGAATGGACTCTCTCAATGTTTTGGCTTTCACTGAAGGTTTCTCTTGAGCTCTGGGTCAAAAATTCCCAGGTCAGTGCATCTCAAAGTTGAGACCAACAGCTGCCCCACAAATCACCTTTATGAACCCCTCCAGTGATGGCCACTGCTCCCATAACAGATCTTTGTGGATGTGGAATTTGCTGCTGGGAGGGGTTGTCTCCAGGTGGGTGCTTCCCAGCTCTCTGAGGAGCACCTCAGGAGCAGCCTGCAGTGGATTCCATTGGTGTTGGGCTCGGTGGTCACTGGGCATTCCTGCCAGCTCAGGACACCCCCTAAAGCTCATCTCATTCCACCCTCTGCCATGGGCAGGGACAGCTTCCATAGACCAGGTTGCTCCATGCCCCATCCAGCCTGGCCTGGGACACTTCCAGGGATGGATCAGGACTCAACCTCTCTTCTCCTCTTCCAATAATGCACATTCCAAAGTGAACATTTTACAAACCCAAATATTAAAGGCACAATTTTCTCCCCTCTGGTCCATAGAAATGCAGATATGATGGCCCCATCAGCAGGGCAGGAGTGACCACCTGGACATCCCGTGATCCTGTGGTTCCTGCAGCGCTGGCCACAGGCTGGAAGGCTGCAGTGCCAGGATTTGGGATGTGCCACGGGCACAGCTGGCAAAGACTGAGTGCCAGGGCATTCTCCCAACTCATACCTTTTCCTCCTGCCTTGGCATCAGGTGTGTTCATGTAAGTGCAGGAGAGAGAGATTAAAATGTGTCCTTTCAATAAAGACGTTATTTCCACCTCATTTAGATTTTCCTGTTCTTAATGTACTTCATCGTTCCAGTTAATTTTATCCAAGTGTTTTAAAAAGCTCTCCTCTCCTATTTCTCCCTGGTGAGGATGATTAAGATAGAACAGGAATAATCTGAATGTTTCCAAAACTTTGCTGCCTGTCTGGAATTAAATCACAGCTGCAACGAGGAGAGGGAAGAGAGGAGTGGGGAGCTGAGTGCTCAGAGCCAGGAAAGAAGAAAAAATCATATGTGTGAATGCCACAGGCAACAATTTCAGTGCACAGCCCATATTTGGCCTTCAGGAGGTGACCACAGTCCAAATTACTTGCGAGAACAGCTGGCAGTCTGTGCTGTGCCCTCACCTTAATGCTGCTTATTCCCTGGAAATGCTATTGATGGCACAGAAATCAAGTCCTTGTCCATGCTGGAAATACCAGCAAACAGCAAAACCCAGTCCTGTGACAGAAACAGGATTCCTTGTCAGCCCTCTCACTGCCTTCAGGAAAACCACCCCACATTTTCACTCCACGTTTTATCCAACATTAGGATGGTGCTGAGGGGATGGAGCAGGAGGAACCATGTCACAGGTGAAGGGGACCCAGTTCTCTGGCTGGATCACACAGACATTGTGTGATTCATGCCTGAGATAGAAAAGAGGACAGCACCTCCCAGCCCCCAGGACTGCCAGCTCTGAGGATGGTGCCCAAGAAGCTCAGAAATGGAGAATGGAGCCTCTCACTCATCCTGCCATTGGATGGCAGCTCCCAGCTTGGATTTGGGACATGCTAAGGAACAGCTGTTTAGCTTAGACCCAGCTGCCTCCAGCACTCCATCCCCCAGTTTGGAACAGGCTCCATGAAGCACTATAGCACTGGGCCATCAAACAGAGCTCCTGGATAGATCCTGAAATCCCTTTGGCTTTTCACAGACCATTTTTACCCAAAAATCCAAAGCTGCAGGAAATACATTTCCTTGCTTGGCTTAAATGATAAGAAGCTGTGTCTGCCCCACCCGTGGAAGTGTCCAAGGCCAGGCTGGACAGGGCTTGGAGCAACCTGGGCTAGTGGGAAGTGTCCCTGCCCATCGTAAGGATGAGATGGGTTTTCAGGTGCCTTCCAACCCAAACCATTCCACTACTCTGTTCTATGATTCTAACCCTGTTGGAGCTGGGGAACTGCACGCTGCAGCAGAGCAGTGCATTGATGGTGCTCGATGCTGTGGTGGTTAAAACCACCCAATTTTCCCGTTGGACACTTCATCCTCCTCATGTGGAGGCAAGAGATGCCCCCTGTTCCCCAGCACCCCCTGTGGTGCAGATGTGCTGTCTGCAGCCAGTCAGAGCATTGCCTTAGCAAAGCCCATTTCATTCAATGACTGTTTTCATATCACTGCCTGGTATTTATTTACTTCCCAGAGCCTGCTGGAGGTCGTAATGAAAAACGACCCAACCTCAGCACAGAGACTGCCCCATACTTAGGACGATTAAGATAAAGTCCCACATAAGTGGCCCTAATAAAAGGAATTTATCACGAGACATGGAGAGGAAGGTATCTTTATTCACGAGGTGAATAGCACTAAGGGTTGTCAGTGCAGATTCTCAGTTCAGGAAATTATCATTCATTCTCCAAATTACCGACTGCACAAAAATTACTAAATGGTGCGTTATCACCGCCTCTCAGCACGAGGATGTCTTTGTTGTACGTTTGATTACAAATGGCTCGCCCCGTGATTATCGTCAATAAATCACAGGTAAGCAGAGCACATGCCACGGGGAGGCTTGGCTGAGAGGCTCCTGGAGCTGCCGTGGAAGGAAAGACAAAAGCCCCCTCCGGTGAGGAGCCCTGGTCTTTGGGGCTGGCAATAACTCACCGCTCGTGTTGTTTATGCACAAGGACAGCCGTGGCCTCGCGTGGTCACGGCGGCAATTCAGAGACACGGAAAATGCATTTCCTTACCTCCCCATAAATCCATGCAAGGCAGAGATACCTGGGTGTCTCTTTTTTTTTTTTTTCCCCCATCTGCATCCTGCCAAGACACGGCAGGTACCAAATGGCAGCCCAGGATAATGAATGAGGAGAAGATGAGTGATACTTCTGCAGCTCTGCAGCAACTTTGCTAAACGTGGTGCTCCAATTACTCAAAGATATATGTCTAGCCAGGACATTTTGGGGGGTCAAACCCACCTGTGAGGAGCCTTTGGGCTCCTCCCCAGCTCATTCAGCAATTTTTTCTGGATTTAGGACACATCTTTTGACTTTTTCTGAAGACAATCTGAGTAATATAATTACTACTATATAGTAGTATAGTTACTATTAGTAGTAGTATATATAGTTACTACTATAGTAGTATATATTACTACTATAATATACTAGTATAATTACTACTATTATAGTAGTAATATATACTACTATATTTTGTAGTGGAAATATCTCCCTGTATCCACAGAGCCATCAGTAACACGAGGAAGAATAGAACCCTAGAACCCTACAAGATGGAAGGATTTGATCCGGATCCTGCTATCCCAGTATGCTTTAAGGGAGCTACAAGGAAGCTTCACAACTCGGAGTAGAAGATCAGTTTATTTTTCTGCTGTTGAGACCACAGAAGGATCTTAGTCAGCTTAGTGATATCCTGCAAAGAGCAGCTTGCATTTACTCAAGAAGAAAATAATGGAGATAATAGTGAGATCTTCCCATGCATCCTCAAATAAATTTGGACAGTGGATGGAACTCATTTTCCCAGGTAACACAGGATGGCCTTTATAATTGGGCTCATTGGTCCTGCCCTAGTGCAAACCCCTTTATTGTTACCTGTAAGTGAAGAAAACCCTGAGCTCCTCAGTGGTTAAGGACAAAATCCTTAGCTCACCTCCTGTGTCAGGAGAGATTCTTGAACTTGGAAGACTTGATTCAACCACAGAACTCAAAGCTGACCTGTATCAAAGCTCATCCTCGCTCCACACTTGATGCTCTTCTCTATGGAGTTGCCTCCTACAGTCTTGTGAGGGGAAAAATTCACAAAAGTGGGCAGAAGCTTTTCCAGGAAGGCAGTGTCAGAGCAGGAAGGACTGTATGAGGAGCCAGGGTATTCCTGAAACAACTGGTGGTTTATTGTACATCTGCTTTTGGAGGTTCATTCGGCTGGAATGTTTGCTGTCCAATGAAACAATCTCGTTTCAACTACAAAACCTCTAAATTCCCCAGCAGAACGCTACCTTTTCCCCCCTCATCTGGGCAGTAAGAAAAGCAGGGGGTGTTTGCAAAGCCTCTCACAGAGCCCAGGCTTGGGTGCGGTGACACGTGGGCAGAGATTTAGATCCCTATCAGGGCTTGTGGCTCCAGCGATTACACTGCATTAGGGCTCTGGCCGTGTTGACAAACACTGCTGCAATTAGGAATTAGCTTGGCATGGCATCTGATAGCCCTGCTCACTGCTGACCTTCTAAATGGACAGCCCTGCCCTCCCCCCTCTCCCTCAGCAGCGGGCAGGAGACAAACCCTGAGACCTCTCTCCACCATCCCTTCAGCTCTTTTTCCCCCCTTAATTGATGCACTTCCATTGATAACCCTGAATATTAACGGTGGTCATTGTGCTCTCCAAAAATTCCTCCCTTCCACATCCAGTCCAGCAGCACCTGATGTGACAGGTGATGATCCAACTGTGCATGTTTTCTTTCAGTATTCACAGAATCCCAGAATTTTGGGGGATTCAAAGGGACTTAAAAGACCATCTAAGTGTGACCCCTCCACCATGGGCAGGGACAACTCCCACCGGAGCAGGTTGGAGTCTTGTTCATGAAACAGCAAAGGAAGTGTCTTTATTTTTGGAAGTCAGTGTCCATCTAAAGCTCCAGACCTCCAAGACATTCCAAATCCAGCTTGGGTGTCACAGGGTATTAATGCAAAAACACAGAGTTATGACCAGGACAACTGGAACAAGGGGAGCAGGAAGTGTCATACCTAAACTCCCCAAGGGGACATGAGGAAGGTGAGACCCACCCACAGTCATGGAAAATTTGGGTCTGAGAAGGGGGATAAGGTGGAGGCTTCTTCAAGGCATTCTGGAGTTGGAGTGAGGGATCCCAACCAGAGGAGAACAAACATTATTAATTATACAATGGATTTATTGTGGATAGTAGTAGATATTTAAAAGGAACAGAAATGCAGACAGGACGGAGGCTGGGCAGGCTCACAGCAAGGCCATTTAGGGACTATTAAGGTGGTTTGTGCAGAAATGGATGGGGAACTTTCTCAGGTGTGGAGGAGTCTGGAGAGCTGGAATGCCTGTTGTGGGTGAAGCTGAGCATGGAGGAATTACAGGACAGGGACTGTCTTCTACTCTGCTTTTGGCCAGGAGTGGTAGAAAAGGTCCCCCCATGAAGGATCTCACCACCGCCCTCGGCTGTTTAACACAGACCAGGGTGCTGGGAACTGCTCTTCCCTTCCTTGGTGTTCCAGACAAATCGATCAGAGCTGCCATCTGAGTGATCCCAGGTCACACACAGCTTCCAGGCATCCCTGTACTGACATGGCACTCCCACCAAGCATTGCCAATAAACTAAATAAAACTAAATAAAAGAAATAAAATAAATTGCAGTATTTAATTTTGTGTTTTTCAAGATCACTGTCTGCCATGACTGACTGACTTCAGCCTCTCTTGCAATGTGTGCATGAAATTACAAGGAAAAGGCGACCAGGAATTAAGCAAAGATTTACCCAGTCTTGATCATGCCACGCAGGGATTCATCCACGTGACAAAGATACCAAATTTAGGCAGATTAATTCTGTTTCCAGGCTAATTTTCCTGACCAATACCTCAAGAGAAGTTTTTGCTATTAGAGAAACCCTCATCTTTAATTATTCCCAGAAGTGGTATCAACAGCAGTATCCCAGAGTGTCCAGGGCACAGAGTGAGACAGACATGGCAGAGTTTGGACATGGGATCACCCATCAGAGCCTTTCCAAGTCCTCTTCTGGAGAAAGAGATGCCAGGCAGAAAACACCTGCTGTGTTGTGATGTGAGCTGAGTGAGTTCTGCCTGCACAAGGCACTCCCACCTTTGGTGGCCAAGCTGGTTTTGGTTGGTTTTGGAGCCCATCCTTGCTCCATGCCAGTGTTGCACCGACGAGCTCCTGCCCCAACACCCCTGCCAGGCAATGGGATTGCAGGGATGCCAATGGATGACAGCCACAACCCAGGCACTCCATGTGCACCTCCCTCCCTCCCTCCCTCCTCAGCGGAGCAGGAGGGGTCTGTGCTCATTCCTTGCTCCAGCTCACGTGTTTCCATTAGAGCGGGGAGGGCTGGGGGGGCTGTTGTGGTTCCCTTCTCTGCAGCACTGGAAATTGATAAGGTTCATATGCATACAAAAGGCTGAATGGAGAGGCAGGAGGGTGAGCAGGGTCGTACACCCAGATGGATTTTTTAATTCCGGGGGAAAATAACACCACGCTCTCAAGTGATAACTGAGCCTTTCTTCCCAACTCGGACCAAAATATGATTTTTCATCTGCGCATTGGAGGAGAGGAAAATTATACAGAATTTCATTCTGCAGAATAATAAAGCTTCATGCTGAATAAAGCTCCCATAAGCCAGTGTAATTACTGAAGGGCAGGAAATACACTTTCAGTTTATATCTAATCACAATGCCATATTGTGTGCTGTGAAAAGGACTTCTGGAGGCCGGAGTGTTGCTGGAATGTGAGCAGACCCTGAAGACTTTCTTCTTGGCAGGACTTTTTCGGCTGGGAAAAGAAAAAAAGGAAGATGAGTGGCTGGAGTCACTGAAGAGGACACAAAAACATTGTTTGAGAAGGATCCTCAAAGCCTTTTTTGGGGGATTCAGACTCTATCCTGGCAGCTCTTTGACCTCAGTTTGGGACTTGGATGCTGTGGCCCAGCAGGGCCAAAGGAGCACTTGTGTGGTTTGGGGTTTTTGCTGCTCCATCCTGATGGGTCACAGACCATGAGCTGTGGTTTGTCCATACAAATAACAGCATTAGGATAACAGAAAATGTGGGACCACTGCAATCTGGGATTTCTTCCTTCCTCTTTTACCCTCGTGATGGATCACAGGCACAAAATGCTCTGTGTAGACCACCAGAAGCTACAACACCCTCAAACTGGTCAAGGCTGTGACAGGGCTGCTCAGGGGAAAGTGCCGCTCAACACATTTGGGAAACTGGTTAAAACCAGGGGTTGGTGGAAGCAGACTGGGAAATGAGGTTTGGGACAGGCTTGGGAGATACCAGGAGGTTTGTGTTCATTGAGGGGAAAAGCAGAGAGAAGGGCAGCAAGGGGAAAGATTCCTTTGTGCAGTGAGAAAGAGTTTTTTGTGCAGAGGGCGACAAAACTCCCTTAGTACAGCTTGAAACATTGCTCCTGTGTGAGCAAATACAGAGCATAAACCTGGTCCCAGCATGTGTTTTATTCCAAGGCCTTTACACTAAATCCCCCATGGCACCTTGTGGGCTGCAGAGGATGTGAGGTTCCATGGCATGGCAGGGCCCCAAGGACTGGGACACCCACCTGGGCTGGCGGGAAGGTGACAACCCCTGACAGGGATGTGAAAAAAATCATCCACACTCCCTCAACCTCAAGTTTTAACCTCACTGGAAAGAGGGAAGGAAGCAAAGCAACTACAAAAACACCTTCCCAAGTACCACCTCCAGCTCATCTGTTGTGTGTTCAGATTAATTTGTTTGAAGTTGGTGGACAGGGCAGAGCTGGTAGAGGGAACGCAGCTTTCCTGGCTGCAGAGGCCAGCTCCCACCTCTGGAAAACTCAGATGTAAAGTTGTCTGTCTTCCTGCTGCTGAGAAAAGCTCCATGGCTTAGGAGGGGTTTCTGGTAGGGTTTCAGGTCAGCCTTGCATCCCCATTCCAGAGGCTGCTGCTGGCTCCATGCAGCCTCCCACAGGATTGTCACAGGTGACTCAGGCTGTGGCCAAGGCTCCCAGCTGGAATGCTGCACATGGAGCTGCATCTCCCTCATCACACACAGGCAAAGGGGCTCACACCCCTCAGCTGCCCTGCTTTGTGACCACCAACATATTTGCAATTTTAGAATACACCACTTTGTGCTCTTTTCATTTGCTCTGCACTGACAGTGTCTTTTAGCCTTTCCTTTTGCCTCTAAAAGAAAAAATTCATGGTTTTTCTGCAACCAAGAGCTGTCAAGATCCTTCCTTAACACCTCTTTTTTTCCCTACCATTCTTCCCTGTGGATAGGACAACCTTTTCCATGCAGGGAGCTCCCCAGGTGAAATCTTGCCTGTTCACTGGTCTGAACTGGGAATGCTCCACCTGAAGGATGCTGAGACTCCCGCTTTTCCACAGTGCAACTCCCTGGTGGCTGGTAGCCATTCTCTGGTTAGCTAATACACTCACATCTCTCTGCTCCTCTCTCGTTTCCAACTGATGAGCTCCCAGTTTAGAGCAGAATTTCTTGTTAATCCCCAAGTGCATGACCTTGCATTTAGTAGTCTTAAATTTCATCCCATTTCCTTTACTCTCGTCTCCAAGATTATGCAGTTCTCCATGTATGGTATTGTGATCCTCTTTTACTTTGCTGACGGCTCCTAAATTTATGAGGGCTAGAAAATTGACAGGAAACTTAAAGCCAGGCCTGGCTGCCAGCTCACCTTGGGTGGGAAGGGCGGGTGGGGGTGAAATCCAATGGATTCGGGGGTTCAGGGAACAGCAAGGAAAGCAGGAAGCAGCTGCCTGGCCTTGCAGTCATGCATTTCATACAAAACCCCCCAGCACCAGTGTCTTGGTGACATGAAGGGGAGCTGGGATGGCTGAGCAGCATCTGAGCGAGGCAGATGGAATGGGAGAAGCCTGCAGTGATTTCCCACCCATGTTTTTCCATGGTGCAGTGGAATAACCCCCTGGCAAAACGCTGGATCCCCTGGTTAGGAGGAGACTGTGCTGCCTTCACTGCTACAGCTGCAACAAGTTCCCAATGCCAGGGTCCCTCATCTGCTAAAAGGAGGGTTTGGTGTTGAATGCACTGCTTTACAAATCCACCCAAAATGTTCTGCATGCCCTCACTCACATCTGAAGTTAAAAGACAGGAGTCAGGACTAAAATCCAGGAAGGTGCTGGAGATGCTGGTAGGACCCCAACTGTCTGGACTTGTCTCTACCCCACTTGTCTCTACACCTGCCCGCCAGCTTAAAGCTGGGCTTTGTACCCTTCCCTGTGCACCACCACCCCTTCTGTTTCACACCCACACACACATTTCTGGATAAATGAGAACTGCTTGGGACACTTCTCTCCAAACTCCTTGGCAACGGGAGACCTTCTGGCCCAGGTGTCACTATAGGACACGAAATAACACAATGCAGACATGCTGCTCTTTCAAGGTAAAAAGAGAATTTTTTGATTTCTGACTCCAACATTTATAGATTTCCAAAAGTGACAGTGGAGGGTGAAAATGTCACCTATCCAATGACACCGGACAAACCAACAGCCTGTCAAATTTCTCCTCCTCCATAAAAGAATGCAAAACAATGAGTTATTTACATAAAGTGCGTGAGAAAGTTCGTTACAATAATGTAAACATCAGAAGGCTTAGAAAATCTTAAAAAATCGGGGCTACACCCAGGGACTCCTGCAGCTGCACCCTCTCAGAGACCCCATTTGCCTCTGGAAAATCCCCTGTCTGTGCAGAGTTAGCTTCTAACCTCTGTCCATTTCAGCCAGCAGCGCAACTGGTTTGCACTAAGCATCCAGCCGAGGGGATTCAGCCCTCCCAATCAGCACAACTAAAGCATGAAATGAGGACACAGCCCGGGAGCCTGAGCAGGGGGGACTGTGCCGCCTCTCCCGCATCATGGAAAAAAAAAAAAAAAAAATTTAAAAAACAGGGAAGAAAGCAGAGCCTTTGCATTATTCTGTGCTCCGTCCGGAGCGCAAATGCTCTATTTTTACACACCTTCCCATCTCCCCTGAGCCCCGGCCCCTCCTCCTCCTCCCGTGCAGGCAAAGTTCTTGAATCAGCAGATTCTGAGCTTGGGAGCGGTAAAGAGCTATTGAGGGACGGACTCTGATAGCATTACAACCATCCATGGAGCCATTTTCTGTGGCGAATCGCTGAGTTCTACCTGGTTATCTCCTGCCTTGCACATCACTTCCGAATGACATGCTCTCAGTCTGGGCAAAAAATGAGAGGTTTTTTTTTAAGAGCTGGGATTTCAATAATATGTGACGAAAGGATGAGATTACTTTCTGAGGTGGGAGAAGGCGAGAGAGGGGGAGAGAGGGAGAAGAGATGAAGAGCCGAGTTCTTGGTCCTTTATGGAGTTTCACAGCAAGGCTACTCTCTTGGTGGTACAGACAGCCCAGTCGCTCTTCTTTGGATGGTTTCTCACCCTTTTCCCAGGTGAGGGGGCTGGGAGAAGCCCAAGATGCCCAAGAGGTCAGGAGGTGTTCGTGCACTGCATTAATGAAGAGATTGTCTGGCTGCAGAGGGCACTGGAAGCAGAAGCTGCCCTAAAGAGTGGCTGAGCTGCAGCTGCAATTTCAGAGACAGGTTTCAACCTAAAGAAGCCACAACACATCCAAGTGGTTTGATCTCCAGGTGCCCAAATTAGCCAAAAGCCAGCTGGAAATGGAGGAGGGGGGCGTCAATGCTGTGTGTGCTGGTGGTGGAGCAAGGAGACACTTTCCTGGTGTCAGATCCTCCCCTGCTCAGCAGAGTGGGACTCATTCCGCAGAGATAATCCTGTTCCTGCCTTCAGATAATTTCTGTGCCAATGTTCTCCAGCCTGGGCTCTTATCTACTTCCCTTCCCATCGTTGCTGGGTGCATCACTGTCTTTATCTTTCCAGCACCCCTCCCAGGCAAGCAGTGCTCTCATCCCCCGGGTTCCAGGGAGAAACTGGGAAGGATGGGATGGGCAAGCTGCAGGGATTCGCTGTGGTCACACACAACCTGTACACTAAAAATGACCCCAAGGCACTGACTTATGTCTCAAACCTTTGTTTCAACAGTCAGGTGGGGGAGAAAAACAAACTCCAACGCCATAAAAATGGCTAAAGGCAAGTTGTATAGGTTTATCACATCTCCAGATGCTCTTCTGCTCCCTGGGGAAGTCAGTTCAGACCATGTAAAACCTGTGGCAGCGTGGAGGAGCTGCAAGCAAGACCAGAAATTCATCTGTAGGAGCCTTCACTGGAGCTGTTGTTCAGCACTTGAGTAGGATTTAGGGTGTTCTACAGGGACTGCTTATCTGTGAGGTACATTGGGGAGGGAGATGCAATTCCTGCCCAGCAGAGATTGGAGAAGGCCACTTCCCTGCCTCAGGGTTCTGGTGACCCAGACTGTGATGGTGTTCACAGGGTTCTTGGATGAGGGAAGAGATGAGGATCTGACTCCATGTTTCAGAAGGCTGACTTATTATTTTATTATATATATTACATTAAAACTATACTAAAGGAATAGAAGAAAAGGTTTCATCAGAAGGCTAGCTAAGAATAGAATAGGAAAGAATGATAACAAAAGCTTGTGACTTGGACAGAGAGTCTGAACCAGTTGACTGCGATTGGCCATTAATTACAAACAAACTAACATGAGCCAATCACAGATGCACCTGTTGCATTCCACAGCAGCAGATAACCATTGTTTACATTTTGTTCCTGAGGCCTCCCAGCTTCTCAGGAGGAAAAATCCTAAAGAAAGGATTTTTCATGAAAATATGTCTGGCACACCAGACCAAGCCTTCGTGGTGATGTCCACCAGCAGAAGGTGAGGAGGCCACCTGGGCTGCAGGAACAGCTTTGTGCAGCTGTGGCACGTACCAGCACCAGCACTAACCAGCTTTAGAGCATGGCTAAAGCCCAACACATTTCCCATTTCACTGTCTGAGTAGAAAAACACAAGGCTGTGATTCATCCTTAAAGACCCAAAGCTCCACCCCAAATGTGTCTCCAGGGGAAAACTGCAGAGTCTCAGTCTCACCACGGTGCTGCTCACCTGGACGTGCTTTTTGCTCTCCTGTTGCTTTTCCAGCCCCAGTGGGCAGGGAGAGCAAAGAGTGCAGGGAGCTGTTCCCTGTGAACATTCCCTGTCCCTGATGGGATCACCTGCTGTCACCGCCAGCCACAGGTTGTCTGTGTCAAGGAACAATCTGACAAAGTGCACCAGGTGAAATTTTGCTGGCTTCTGTCTTTAGATAAGGGCGCTATCACTGACTCAACATATTTTATGTATAACACACCCGATGCAAAAAGCATTCAAGCATCAGGCTTGTTTAAATGTATTTGATGGTATCTGGAAAAACCAGTTAACACTTCCCGGCTGGCTGCGGGGTGCTCTGTGCAGAGAATCACTGCAGGAGAGGCCATGGAGCCTTGTCCCCGTGCTCAGAGCTGCCTGTGGCTGGGGCACAGGGCAGGAGGAGACAGGAGAGGCTGCCCCAAATTTGGTCCTGGTGGAGGAGCTCTGTGGAGAGCCCATCTCAAAGATTCCGTCCAGCTCTGAGCAGTGAGAGTGCGAACACTCAGCCACCAAGCCAGGATTTATCAATCACCTCCAGATTTATCCCAAAGTCTTCCCGGAGCCTGAGGCCACTGTGTCCCCAGACTTGTTTTCACCATCACACCCTTCTGCTTTCAGTGGAGAATTACCCTGAGCATGGCATTTCCATGTTGTGTGGGGACCTTGCCTGTGTTTGGCCTCATTTCCCCCTACCTGGAGAGAAAGTGATGTTTCAGATGAAACTTTTCTAGTTAAATGCCATCACTTTTTCAGAGGGTTTTGTTGGTTTGGGGTATTTTTTAGACCAGTTTTCCAAGAACACACAAGAAGAAGATAGAGGCAGATCACTCCTATGGCTTCCTCTCTATTTACAAGATAGTTCTTTATCTTGGATTTACGATCCTTGATCCAAGCTCTGGTGCCAGCTCTAAGCAAGCAGACACTTGTGGTGTGTAAAGAAAAAAGAACACACCTTTGCCTCTGAGCTGCAGAGACTTTCTGGGTTAGGGTGGTCACATCTGTTAGGGAGAAGAGAGGAATTAAGATAAATTTCTCTGTTATTTCTCACCAGTCCCATCTCTGCTCATCAAACAGATGAGGTGGAGCTGGCAGGGAAAACCAGGGGATTTTGCTGCTATTTCCTGAGGTTCACAGTTTGGTATTAATTACAAGGCTGGGCAACGACTAAATTAATTTGGTGGTCATTTCCTTGGAAGGACATTGGCATTTCCCAGTGATAAGAGAAAATCTGTGAAAACAGGATTTCGGTTCCTTCCGAAGAGGCAGAATCCCAATAACAGAAAACCTATTACTTCTCCATCTGTTTATTTCTTAGCTCCAGCTAAACCTGCTGGAATATTTAGGACTATCAGGAATTTGGACTGTCCTAGGAATTTGGACTACACTGAGGGACAGGTTTATGGGTATGAAGATGCAGAGCTGCAGCAGATACAGCTCCGTGCCTTTGTACAAGGGAAGAAGCAGTGAAAAATTTCCCCCCTTCCCACTTTTGCCATTGGAATCCTTTGGGAGGCAGAACTCACTGGGGTTCAAGGAAGCCTGGTCCCAAAGTCACCATTGAGCAAGTCCATCTATTCTCCCCTGGTCAGTGATGGAGAGAAGGAAATTCCTGAAATCCCAGAGGACTTCACTGGGAGAAGATGATTCCTCAGTTTTGTGTGGCTGTAATGGGGACCAAGAAGCTCCAAGCCAGGAAAGCCCATCTCCCACCCATGGAGAAATCCTGCTGTTCCTCCTCCAGGCTGCTGCTAAGTGTACTGGGAACTGAAGCAAAACACTTTGCTTATCCTGGCCCCCTGTTTTTCCATCAGCAAAATGAGACTTCCAATTTGGGAGAAAAAAAAAAAAACAATTCACTTTAAAAAAAGCTGCCTACAAAAAAAAAAAATCCCAATTATTTTTCTAAATTAGATATTACCAAATGAATTATTATTCCCTGTAGGTACCAAGAGGCAGCACTTTGCTGGCATTCAGGATTTGGGAGGAAAATTCCAATTATGCCATATTTTTGTTTGTTTTTTTTTCCTGTTTAAAAGTGGGGCTTTCCTACAGCTCCTTGGTTGGGGTGCTGGAAGAGGAGGAAGAGGAGGAGGAGAGGAAGAGTGAGCATGTGCAGGGTGGCTGGGGCTGGTGCCGAAGGATCCTTTTGTGAAGATCAGCAGTTCCTGGTGCTTTTATCCCAGGCAAAGATTACATTTAACTCCCAGGGGTCTTAGCTTCCTCAGATCCTTTTCAGACTGAGTCACTGTAGCACTGCAGATAGTTTTGGGTGTCCTTTCATTTTTTTTTTTTTGACAGTATTAAATACATACCCCAGTGAGCCATAAATCAGTGGTTTATCAGAGAATAAATCATATCTGTAATAAGGGACCACTTCTTTTTAATTGGACAGTGCATTAAATGAAAAAGATATACTTCCTGAAAGAATGCAGAAATGTGTCAGCCAGCCTTCTTTAATGAATTTTAATTTTAAACCACCTTTTCTTTGAGAGAAAAGCTATTCCTCCCCCCTTCTCTCCCGTAAAATTATATTCTAACTGGAGGATTTGCTGAGTTTTATGGCTTATTGTACTCACACCACTTTATCTTTCATTCCTGTGGGATTGGAGGAGCCTTTCCTGCAGGTTCATGTTGGTTTGTGTGGAGAGGGATGTTGTAGCAAATGGATATTTGTTTGTGTGGGAGGTATCCATGTGTTTGCTGGGGGACAACTGGTTGGTTCTGGTGAGATCCTAAGGAAGAATGGGAAGGAAGGAAGGAAGGAAGGAAGGAAGGAAGGAAGGAAGGAAGGAAGGAAGGAAGGAAGGAAGGAAGGAAGGAAGGAAGGAAGGAAGGAAGGAAGGAAGGAAGGAAGGAAGGAAGGAAGGAAGGAAGGAAGGAAGGAAGGAAGGAAGGAAGGAAGGAAGGAAGGAAGGAAGGAAGGAAGGAAGGAAGGAAGGAAGGAAGGAAGGAAGGAAGGAAGGAAGGAAGGAAGGAAGGAAGGAAGGAAGGAAGGAAGGAAGGAAGGAAGGAAGGAAGGAAGGAAGGAAGGAAGGAAGGAAGGAAGGAAGGAAGGAAGGAAGGAAGGAAGGAAGGAAGGAAGGAAGGAAGGAAGGAAGGAAGGAAGGAAGGAAGGAAGGAAGGAAGGAAGGAAGGAAGGAAGGAAGGAAGGAAGGAAGGAAGGAAGGAAGGAAGGAAGGAAGGAAGGAAGGAAGGAAGGAAGGAAGGAAGGAAGGAAGGAAGGAAGGAAGGAAGGAAGGAAGGAAGGAAGGAAGGAAGGAAGGAAGGAAGGAAGGAAGGAAGGAAGGAAGGAAGGAAGGAAGGAAGGAAGGAAGGAAGGAAGGAAGGAAGGAAGGAAGGAAGGAAGGAAGGAAGGAAGGAAGGAAGGAAGGAAGGAAGGAAGGAAGGAAGGAAGGAAGGAAGGAAGGAAGGAAGGAAGGAAGGAAGGAAGGAAGGAAGGAAGGAAGGAAGGAAGGAAGGAAGGAAGGAAGGAAGGAAGGAAGGAAGGAAGGAAGGAAGGAAGGAAGGAAGGAAGGAAGGAAGGAAGGAAGGAAGGAAGGAAGGAAGGATCTTTTACACCCTCCTGAATCCTGGGGAAATCTCAGCACTGGCTTAAGCAATTCAGGTAATGAGCAGTGACCACAAGGAGTGAATTCCTTGGGGAAAGGACAAGGACCCATTTGATTTTGGAAGCAAGTATGGACCACTGGTCAGGGAGGGAAGCAATGCCACGTGCCCAAGGATCAGAGGCACAGCACAAATGTCACAGCTCTGTAAAACAGAGATCAGCACCCCTCCTACAAGGAAAGGCTGGGAGTTGGGATTGTTCAGTCTGGAGAAGGGAAGTTCCAGGGTGACCTGATTGTGGTTTCCAGTGACTGAGGGAAGCCTGCAGGAAAAGATGGAGAGAGAATATACCCAAGGGTTTGGAGTGACAATACAAGGAAAATGGCTTTAAGATGAAGGAGGGTAGATTTAGATGGGATATTGGGAAGAAATAAAAAAAAAAAAAAAAAAAAAAAAAGAAGAAGAAAACCAAACTAAACAAACCTAAACCAAAACCAGGTGAAACAAACCAACCAACCAACCAACCAAAAACCCAATCCACCCCAAAAAAATCTCATCAAGTTTTTCAGTAATCAACCTTCCCATTTAAAAATGGCCCCAATGTCCACCCCAGGAGTTCACTCCATCCTTCCCATGGCAAAGGCCACCCAGGAATCAGCCCAACCAGCTGCCTGTCATGTCCCCTCAGAAATCCCATTTTGTAAGGGCAGCCAAAATGTCCAGGCGTGTTTGCTGCAGGGAACTGGGGATTCCCTTCTGGTCCTTTTGGCTGCCCACCCTCAGCCCCAGCAGTCTCACACCCCACCCCAGCCCTGCTGCTCCTCACTCTCCCAGCACAGCCAGGCTCTGCAATCATTTCCTTCTCAACACGCTGCTAGTAAAATCTTTATGAATTTGAATATCTTCTTATTATTTCCAACCCCGTGCTTATATTTCCTCCCCACACCTGGGGTGTGATTCCCCCTCCCCGAGTGCCCAGCTGGGTCACAGTCAGTAATAGCTGGTTATTAGCTCTGGGCAGAGCCTGCACTTCCAGCCAGGCACGGGAAGATATTACAGGCAGGAATAGAACATTATTTCCAACTTCTTATCCTTGGTGGCTTTGGAGTAAGGTATCATTTTCTTTTTTGTTTTGCTGGTTGAATTTCTAAGAACCAAAGGTTTCAAAGCAACTGAAAACTCTTTATCCTTGTCATCTTAGTTCACGTTTTCTCTGGTATGACTCTTCCTTGGTGCTATAATTTGTCTTGGAATGCTTGAAAACCACGGCTCTTTCTTTCTCTCATTTGTTTTCTATTAAATTCTGGAGCAGTTGAATGAAGACACCTCAGCTGTGTGCATTTCTTACACCAATTATTCACTGTTCAGCAATTTAAAAGGTAAAATGACACTGCATGGTCATCATCACATGTAGTGTATTAAGCCTTGGAGCTTATATAGCATTTAATGAATGTTTTATTTTCTGTATAATGAGATTGAGAAATCTAGAAGGCTGATTTTTAACAGAAAAAATGGAAAATTTAAAATTTAAGAAAATAATAATCCACAATTAAGTATTTGAGGAAATGCTTTGTGTAAGTGCCTGTCAGTTAAGCAGGTTCACCAGCTGAAATTAAGATTTGCAATGGATTTTCTCCAAGGGAGACTCTTCCATAACCCCCATATGGTTACAACTGCTGTGTGTCATGACTCCTAAGTGTTGACATCCTCTTGCTTCCCCCAAAATGTGCCTCTGAACCAAACTGGGAAGAAGGAGAAGACTCCCCATGGCTGAGATTGGTGTGGCATCGCAGGCAGAGAGAAGCAGAGCTCAAAAGCTGATTGCTGCTTCTACCTGTGTCACCCTACCAGGCTGAGCTCGGCTTTGGGGTGTGTGCTGAGCCCCTGCACACACAGCAGCATCCTGGCCAGTCTGGGAGCTGCCTCCACACCAGTGTGACACAGGCAATGCAGGGCAGAGGCGCAGGGAAGGAGCGCTGTGCCATCTAGTGAGTGCTGCTGCCCACATAAAACACCATTTACTGCCCGGCTGCAGGCACCACGGCCAGCTCGAGGGGCTTTGACAGGGCTCCCTCCAGTTTTACCTCATGGTTAAACAACTTCTTAGGGTGAGAGCGCCCTAGCCAGGCAGGAAACAGGTTTAAATCCTGAGGTTTGGTGTCGCAGACATCTTTTTGTGAAAATCCTTTCCTTAAGATATTTTTTCCTCCTGAGAAGCTGTGAGGCCTCAAGGACAAAATGTAAACAATGGTTATCTGCTGCTGTGAAATGCAACAGGTGCATCTGTGATTGGTCTCATGTGGTTGTTTCTAATTAATGGCCAATCACAGTCAGCTGGCTCAGACAGAGAGCCCGAGCCACAAACCTTTGTTATTCATTCTTTTCTATTCTTAACCTAGCCTTCTAATGAGAACTTTTTCTTCTATTCTTTTAGTATACTTTTAATGTAATATATATCATAAAATAATAAATCAAGCCTTCTGAAACATGGAGTCAACATTCTCGTCTCTTCCCTCATTCAAAAACCCCTGTGAACACTGTCACATTTTGGCTCAGGAGGAGCTGGGCAAGCCTGGTGTCAGAGGAGGCTTTGCTCCTCCATCCTCAGCAAGGATGCAGCAGCAACAGAGAAATCAAGGCAAAAAGCAATGCAGAATATTTGGTTTTTTCTGTCTCTGTCACAGAACAATCCACCAGGAATTTCCCTCTCCTGCAGCTCGTGCTCAGCTTTGTCCTGGTCTAACCCCAGCACCATCACCAGGCCCCACAGGGAAGGTTCCCACTGGAGCAAAGCCCTTGGGAGCAGGGATCAGCCGTGTCCCCGGGGCTCTGGGTGCACCAAACCCCCCAGGATGCTGAGCCTGCTCCTGTGTGGGTGCACACAGGGGTGGGAGGGCACCCCAAAGCCCCTGGGGCTGGGTTTGGGGTCAGCACAGGGAGGGCGACCACCTCCAGTGCCAGGGAAGGGAGGGAAAGTTGGGAGGTGGGAGCCCAGCCTGGCACGTGGCCAGGAATGGACTTCTGGTGTGATGTGCTCTTGGATTTTATTTAAATCAGTGAGACGAGAGGACAGTTCAGAGCACTGGATTAATTCCACTTTCTCCCTCTCGCTCTCTCTTTTTTTATTAGGAAAATAAAAGAGACTTTGAAATATTAAGAGAGAGTGGGATTAGAGCCCTCTCCTGCTACCCCAGTCTTTCCTCCCCTATTAATTTCCACTTGATTAGAATTCTTTTTGAAGTATTTAAACATGGACAATAGGAAAAAGGGAGGGTGAAGTTATTGAATATCAGTTAAACTGTATTAATATAAGCTCAGTTCCAGCTTTTATATAGATACTTCATATATATGTATAGTTTCCACTAGGAATAAAGTAGATCTATCCCTCCTCCTCTACCTAAAGTAATTATGATTTTAAGAAAACTATAATGAAACTCTTAAACTTTAATAGCCCATTTATAAATCCCCAGCTTAAAATTTAAATGCTTTAAAAAAAAGTTTTAGAACTGTAGAAATTTGATTTCCCCCCCCCCTCTTTTTTTTTCTCTCTTTTTTTTTTCTTTACATAAGAGACACTTTTATACCATAAAACTTTTTGAAGCCTCGCAGCCATTCTCAAGCAGCTGGCCCTGCCTTTGGTGGAAATTGGGGTGCTGAGGGGCTGAGAGAGGAGGATGGAGGGGTTTTGGTGCTCAGAGGTGCTGCTCCACCAAGAGTCGGTGTGGGAAGCTGGAGAACAGCAGGGAAACCATTCCCCTCCATGGTGGCCAAAACCCAAATTCTTCTCCATGGTCCTGGTGTGATGCAGCAGCACTGAGCTCTCCTTTCCCAGCGCAGGGGAAATCCAGGAGTGCTGATGGATGTGGAGGGGTCACTGTGACAGCTGGGGCTTGGTGTCCATGTCATGGTCACCCTGCACCTCCTGACTCATCACCCGCCAAGCCAAGCTGCACTTGGGGGGTTTCATTTATAAATCAGTACTTTTGTACACCAGATTTCGATACCTCCATCCAGATTCATAAATCCTCTCAGCTAACCTGAGAACTGCAGCTTGATTTACAAACCATGACTTTACACATCAGATTTAACTCCCTGACTGACTTCTGAAACAGTCAATTGGCTCAGAAGTCCGGCAACAGATTTACAAATCCTAAAACAGATATACGAATCCTAAAACAGATTTACAAATCCTAAAACATAATCACAAGTCATGCCAGTAAGATCTAAGGAATAAAAAAAGGAAAAAAAAAGGTGCTTGTTTAGAGATATTTTCTTTGTAAGTGGGATCCAAGGGGCTGATTTACAGCCCAGGACACTGCAGTCCTCTTGCTGCAAAGATCCAGCTCTTCCTTTGGGATACAAACCTGATCTATCTGTGATTGTTGCTTTTTTTCTAGTTCTGACTGAGCCTAACTTGGAGCATGAGACCCACCAGGATCAGCAACCCCTAAGCCCAAGAGAGTACGGAACCAGGGAACTGCAGAATGGTTTGGGTTGGGAGGGACCTTAGACATCATCCAGTCCCACCTCCTGCAATGGGCAGGGACACCTTCCACTATCCCAGATTGCTCCAAACCCTGTCCAACCTGGCCTTGGACACTTCCAGGGATCCAGGGACAGCCACAGCTGCTCTGGGCACCCTGTGCCAGGGCTTCAGCACCCTCACAGGGAAGATTTTTTCCCAATATCCCACCCTAAATCTACTCTAGTTCATCTTAAAGCCATTCTCCCTCATCCTTTTCCTTCAGACCCTTCTCCCAAGTCCCTCTCCAGCTCTTCTGGAGCCCCTTTGGACACTAGAAAGGGCTCAAAGATCTCCCTGGAGATCCCTTCTCCTCTCCAGGTGAACATCTCAACTCTCCCAGCCTGGCTCCAGAGCAGAGGAGTCCAGCTCTCAGAGCATCTCCATGGCCTCCTCTGGGCTCTCTCCAGCAGCTCCAGCTCCTTCCTGTGCTGGGCCCCAGGGCTGGGGCAGCTCTGCAGGTGGGGTCTCACCTGAGCAGGGCAGAGGGGCACAATCCCAACCCCTTTCCTGCTGCCCACCCTGGGATCAGCCCAGGGCACAGCTCTGGAGCTCAGGATTGCATTGCCCAGCCCCACCATGAGCCCTTCTCACCCACCAGTTCAGATGACCAAAGGCTGACACAAAAACACCCCACTCACCCCACAGGGAGGAGGAACAGGACTGATGTGACCACAGAGGAAATGTTTTTAAACCTGAGTTATTTTAACCAGAGGCAGGTGGTGTCCCAAGGAGGGGACGCTTGTGTTCCCAATGTGGTGCTCATGGAGCATCCCCAGAAGTGCTGTGAATCACATCCTGCCTCTCCATGCCGCAGTGCTCCTCTATCCCGTCTCCTGGGACAGGCTTAGCACCAAAATAATCACAACTCGTGGCCTTGTGCTCTTGGAAATGCATTGGAAACCATCCAGCTGACAGATTTGAGTCGTGCCTCCATTGTGCCTTGGAGGGGGAAGAAAAAAGGAATTTTCTATCATCTGCCAGTGGATAATTTGTTAGGCAGCATTTTCAAAGCTCCTTGGGGCTCCTCTGAGGTGCTGGACCTCTGCACCCCATCCAACAAATAAACCCTCTGTCATTTAGGAGTACCTCTTGCAAATTGTTGTTAATGGTGTAAACTTCCATCTTTCTTAATGTTCTGGAGAGACTGAGTAAAAAAATAACTTGTCCACAACTTTTAATGTTAAAATGTGCAAAACCACCTTTAGAATCAACTATTTCCCTTTCTCCCCCCCCTCCCTGAGGTTTTCCAGATATACATCATAAAGCAACAACTGGCACTAATTCATTTTCCTCTTTGCAATCACCTTTAAAGGAGAAAGCAGCAAAGATTTCCTACCAGGTGTAAACATGAGGAATAAAAGGCCAGATAACAATGAAGATTTCATGGAAACTCACAGATACGAGCACCCAAGTGTAAGGTCTGCAATTAAATGATGGGCAGCAATTTCCAGCTGACATTTTGTAAACAGGGAGCTGAGAAATGCGGCGGGAGAGTCAATTTTGGGGCAGGAACACGAAAATCTAGAGGTCAGTGGAGGAGGCACACATCAGCAGGAAGACGGGTCTTGTTTATTAGAAGGAAACAATCAATTCAGGTAATAACAGGCCACCCCCAGCCTCCAATCTCCAGAGGTAGGTCCTCACTTAAGAGAGATTTTCACACGTTTTCTCATTTTTTGGTGCTGGCTGGGCTATGAGCTGGGTTTATCTACAAATAGGCTGCAAAGCAGTGCCAAGATCCTCCTCACCTGCTTTTTGAGCTGGGCTTTGCATCTTTTCCCTCCCATCATAAAATTAAGAGTGTCTTCTTTCCTAATTAAACCCAGCTTGGACTCGTGGTTCCTTGGCCTAAACCTTGCCTAGATGTGCGAAGAAAGTGTCAGTCCCTTGGAGGCTCTTCCTCACACGGAGATGCCCAAGAAATGCCATTTCCATCTCATTTTTCTCCCCCCAGAGACAACTCCTGCCTGATATTATTCCACTTTCCCCACCCACCTCTTCCACCATGTGCCCCCAGGAGCTGCTAATAATAATATTGCAAACCCCGTAATAAATACTGTGATCGCTGCCTAACAGGCAGCCTAAAAAGGCTGGGGATAAATAAATAACACTAAAAAAAAATTTTCCCATTTATCTGCGAGCTCGGGAGAGGCAGAGAGAAAAGAGTTCCCTATTAAAGATCCCGCATAGCCACAGGCAAATTCGAGCATCATCTCCTTGCAGAGCCCGGTTTATTTTTTTTTTAAGGCAGAGATTACTCTGGCGGTTCAAGGTGCTATCGAGCTCGAACCAGGGACAATTACAAGGCTCCAGTTGGAGCGTCTGAGACGATGCTTACGTCTGATAAGGTTGAAGGGGAATAATGGAAGGAGGGAAGTGATAATGGACTGCTGAATGGGTGGGTTGGGGTATCATCGCCGGAGAGCCTGGAGACACAAGCTGCTGCTGATGCAGAGGATGTGGTTTTTCCCTTTCTCCCCCCTCCCCATTTTGTTTCTATTTTCCCTTCATAAGAAGAAAATATCTCTGAACATGCACTTCAGAAGGATTTTTTCCCTCCTCGCTCCAAGCAACGCTGGTGACGCCACTCACCAACTCGTTCCATGCCATAAGAACCATCAGAGCCTGCGTGTCCTGCCTCCCTCAGCACTGGCTTCGAACAGCTCACACACCATTTTTAATGTTTCCTGCCCATCACAGAGGGCCAGGCTGGGCTCTGGGGATGCTCTCAATGCCCAAATCAACACCCCACACCTCAGAGGGGGAGCTCTGCCAGGTGTGTCCAGCAGATGAGAGAGAGGAGCCATCCCTGATTCCAGGTTTGTGGGGTTTGCCGGCAACCCTAACAAGGGAAGAGATGAGATTCTTGACTCCATGTTTCACAAGGCTGATTTATTATTTTATTATATATATTATATTAAAACTATACTAAAATAATAGAAGAAAGGATTTCATCAGAAGGCTAGCAAGGAATGGAAAAGAATGATAATAAAATTTTGTGACTGACCAGAGAGTCTGAGCCAGCTGACTGTGATTGGCCATTAATTAGAAACAACCACATGAGACCAATCACAGATGCACCTGTTGCATTCCACAGCAGCAGATAACCATTGTTTACATTTCGTTTCTGAGGTTTCTCAGGAGAAAAGATCCTAACGAAAGGATTTTTCATAAAATATGTCCATGACACAGGTTGAGTGTTCCCCAGATGACACTGGTCCTCCAAGGCTTTTTAAGGGCTGGGATCTCACACTTCCCTGATGGCCTGGGGACAGATGAGCAGATAAGGAAATCTGGCTTGCTCTTCTCCATCAGTACCCCCACACCGGGCTGCTTCACATCCCAAAGAATGGACTCAGCCCTTCCTGAACCCTCCATTCCACACTTTTCCTGCCCTGTTCTCACCAGCTTGTGGCCCATTATTTGGTCTCCATACAGCTGGAACTGCTGGTGAGCACAGAGAGCATTGATGAAGCTTTAATTATATTTTTCTTTGCTGAGGTTTCTTCTCCTGGGCCAGATTCCAGCTGATAATAAATTTGATATATTTAAATATCCAATAAACAAATAAAGTCTATTGTTTTTCCCCTTTGATTGCGAGACTCCGGCAGATCCTTTCATGTCTGTCTTTCCCTTTTGGAAGTATAAAATTAGATCAGGATTTCACTTTTCTTCTTTTATCAAGGCAAGACAGAGTTGCCTATATGTTTTCCTCTACTATTGAAGACCAGGAAGTACCATGAAAATCCCTCTTTGGGAAGGAGGGATTTTGGATAAGAAATCATATTAAATATTTCCTACATTGGAAGTCTAAACCCACTTCTGATGGCCACAAATATGGAGGTGCTTGTGTAAAGACAAGGCAGAAAATGATGCATTTTTACTTGGCCCAGGAAAAGATGCTGGCAGCTTCCTGGGAATCAGGCAAATCCTGGCCAGTGGGGTGAAATATTTCCAGACAACATCTGAGGGAGGCTTTAGGGGAGTGACTCACAAAACCAGATCCATTTGCAGCTACATCTTGACCAAAACTTGCAGAGAGATAGTGCCAGCCACGTGTCAATCCCCCAGACTGAGTCCTTTGCCTTAAAGGAACCCCAGCAGCACTTTTGGGTGAGATTTCTCTCCTCTGCCTTTGCACACTGACAGTGCCAAGAGCTGAGCTGGGGGATCCAAACTCATGTTCCAGCCTAGGGACATGAATGTTCCTTCATGGAGCTCAATTCAGCCAAGCACCATGGGATGAGATGGGATGGGATGAGATGGGATGGGATGGGATGGGATGGGATGGGATGGGATGGGATGGGATGGGATGGGATGGGATGGGATGGGATGGGATGGGATGGGATGGGATGGGATGGAAAGTGTTCCAGAAATGTCCTGTTCTCCCTGCAGGCTTCAGAATGAGCCTTAACAACGAGTTCTGGTGTAAACAAGGGAAACCTGTTCACTGTGAAGGCAATAAGAGTTAGATGGGATATTGGGAAGGAATTCCTGGTTCCTGGGTGCTGAGGCCCTGGTACAGGGTGCCCAGAGAAGCTGTGGTTGCCCCTGGATCCCTGGAAGGGCCCAAGGCCAGGTTAGATGGGGTGTGGAGCAGCCTGGGATAGTGGAAGGTGTCCCTGTCCATGGCAGGCGTGGGATGAAATAAGCTTAAGGATTCCTTCCAACTCCAAGCATTCCATGATTCCATGACTGTGGGCTTCCCAAAGGGATGGTTATCAGAGTTAAAGGATCAGTTTGTGACATCAAAGCTCTCACCAGAGTGTGTCCAGTTGAGGCCCCTCAGTTTGAGAAGGACGTTGAGATGCTTGAGCGCATCCAGGGGAGGCAATGAGGCTGGAGAGGGGCTGGGAACACAAATCCTGTGAGGAGCCCCTGAAGGAGCTGGGGGTGCTCAGCCTGGAGAAAAGGAGGCTCAGAGGTGCCCTCATCACTCTCTACAGCTCCTGAAAGGTGCCCGTGCTCAGCTGGGGCTGGGCTCTTTCTCCAGCAGCACTGACACAACCAGAGCACACAGCCTCAAGCTGCACCAAGGGAAATTGAGGTTGGATATTAGGAAAGTGTTTTTTACAGAAAGGGTGATAAAGTTCTGGAATGGCTGCCCAGGGAGATGGTGGAGTCCCCATCCCTGGGTGTGTTTAACAAAGCCTGGATGTGGCACTGGGTGCCAGCGTTAATTGAGGTGTTAGGGCATGAGTTGGACTGAATGATCTTGAAGATCTTTCCCAACCCGGTGATTCTGTGGATTCTGTGAATTGCAGGGCAGGAGATGCCAGGGACAGCTCAAAGCAAGAGGGACAGTGCAGTTCCTGCATGCAGAGCCACCACCATTCCCCCATTCCTGCTTGGCTTCCTTTCCTGTGTTCCAGTGGAATATGGAGCACACCAGGAGCTGCGCCTTGGAGGAGGAAGCAGCACTGGGAGGGGGCATGGGAGGGAGACAGGGAATGCACCCAGGGAAGACCAGGCACTCATGGAATGTCTTTCCAGACATTGTGGCATGTACAATTCCACTTCTTAAAACAAAAAGAAAAAAAAGGAGGAAGAATGGGTGCCATGGTTGAGGATATTTGGTGTTTTCTTCCTTTCTGCTTCAATTTACTCTTCCTCCTTCCCACCCTGAGCCTCTGTGGGAGCTGAGGGCACAGAACTCGAGGGCTGAGACAATCCTCCTGGCCTTCTCCAGCTTCACACACCCTCCTGCTCTTCTCCAGTGTGTGGCTTTCCAGGGATAAGGCAGAAAAAAGGAACAGGTAATATCTGGGAATGCCTTTCTGCTCCCTGCCACTGGAATGAGCTAAAATAAAAGGGCTGCTGTGTGATGCCAGGAGAAAGGAGATGATATCTGCCCAGGTTACACCCTGGATACTAAATCCAAATGCACTTCAACTAAGATCAGTTGCTTTATTAAAAAAAAAAAAAAATGGAGAGAGGGGAAAAAAGTTGATTTTCTTTGCAGCTCTTGGAAGTGAATCTATTTGGTGTCAGGCTGAAAGAAGACAGCGTGTAAGTAACTGAGAAAGTGTTTACTCAGTGAATTAGTTCAGCTTTCATTGTGCACAGAGGATTATGGCCTCAGCAGTGGATGAGCTCCATTTCAGGCTGGAGTAGCTCACTTAGCTACCTCCAGGGCAGGACTAATTATCATAGGACTTAGGCCATTAAAGGGCTTTAACTACCAGTGCTCTCTCCCAGGTCTGGATTAACTCTTTGCCTGGAGCAAAGAGCCCTGATAACCATTCAGCCTAATGGTCTGCTTTGATTCCTCTGCCCCCTCTGCCCACCCCTTTCGCCTTTAAACTTTATATTATTGTCAGATCTGGAACAATAGCTGGGAATATTAAAACCATTGCTGCAAAATGGTAAAGGGGGCCTTGTTGCAGATTCCCTCCTCCCCTTTTTTTTGCTTTACCACTGCTAAGGCAATTTTAGGAAATACAATCTTGCAGAGAGCCCTTACCTGACTCAGGTGGGGTAAAAGGGGGCTGCTCAAAAGGCAGGACCCCCAAGGGAAAACCCTGAAATTCCCACAGAGCCCAGCTCTGTCTTACTCTGTTGTCTCCATGCCAATAATTGTGGTGGAAGGCACTCTGCATAGAAATAGCAAAAGACTATTGTTCCCCCAGGCATGAAATAGCCACGATGAGAGCAGAGTGATTACCCTGCTTCACAGAAGAAGAGCTGGGGTGCAGGAGGTTTAAACGTTTTGCCCAAGGTAACAGATGGAGAATGTGGCAGCAACTGCTCCTTATCATTAAAAATATATTTGAGGAATTATCTCGTGATGCCTCTGTAACATCAGCATTCCCAGCTCTTGTGGCAGAGCAGCAGCACATCTGGGTGGCTCCCGGGATGGAAGGTGTGGCTGAAGGAGGTTCAACTCAACACTGCAAAATAAGATGCACCTCTTCCAGTAAAAAACCCTCAGGAGGGCATCAAAAGAATTTAAAGGAAATCAAAATAGCTGGTTCCTCAAAAAAAAAAAAAAAAAAGAAATGAAAAATAGGTGCTTCTTCCCACCACAGAGCTGGGCAGGACTCTGGTTCTGCTGAAGGTTTGCGGGTTCAGAGCTATGGAAGAAAAATCCTTTTTTAAAGCTTGTTTAGAGGTGCAGAGTGGGTGGAACTGTGGTCTGCTGCAGTGTTCACACCCACAGCCATGAGCAGGCAGATGTCCCTCACCTCCCTGTGCCCTGGCACCACCCTTGGGCCATGGGAGATGGGAGCTCTTGGCACCATGTGATGGTGGAAATGCTGGCAGCTGAAACACCTCTTGAGCTGAAGAGGCAGTTGAAACGTTGAAATGCCTCTTCATCCCAAGAGGAGCATCCTTAAGAGAGTTCTTCCTCTCCACCTTTCAGTTTTTTATTCCATGAAATACCATTTAGTGCCAACCACTAAGCTGAGCATGGCCAGCACAGCGCCCATTTACAGACCCTGGTGATCTCATGTGAATAACTCGGGTGCTCTGGAAAGACCATTTGTCCAGTCAAAACCTATAAAATCCATGAAAACAGACTAAAAGCCAAAACATAAATTGGTGCTCCTCCATGTGCTTCTGTCCTTCACAAGTACATAAATAAAAGGGATACTTGAGCAAAACAATACATCAGAACCTATCTGAATTTTGTGGCATTTCTCTTCCTGTTGTTACCAAATTATCAGCTCAGAAACAAAATATGAAATGGTTTGGGTTGGAAAAGACTTTAAAGATCATCCATTTGCAACTCTCCTGCCATGGCAGGGACACCTTCCACCACCCCAGATTGCTCCAAGCCCCATCCAGCCTGGGAATCACAGCCCTGATCCCACCAGAGAATGGTCTTAGATGGGAGGCAGATGCTCAGTTTCATGTGTTCACAACTTTCTGCATCCCTTGGATCTCCTGTTTGTAAGGATGAGCACAGGCTCAAAAAGCCAGGATAGATGGGAAGCAAAGGGACCCTGATGGCTGGGTCAGGATCAGGGAGCTCAGCACAGTTTAAGGCAACTCACATTATCTGAACAAAGCCCGGCACCTGCAGCAGGTCTTCCTGAAGGCCTTGAACCCTATGAGAGCCCAGGGACCACCGTGTGGAGCCTGGCCCCTCCACAGGGCTCCCTCTTTATCAGGACCCAGAACATCCCTCTGGCTGTCCTGGACTGCCAAGACCCCTGCCAGGGGGCTCAGAGACCCTGGCACAGAGGCCAAAACACCTGTGGGTTTGATTATGACCCGTGGAGCAAATTACCAACCTTAGATGAAGATCTGCAAGCCACAACAGAATAATAATAATAGTGAAGTTATCACAGGGTGGAAAAGTAGATTTTAGGGTTTCTAGTATGGGGGTTCAGGAGGCAAGATGGAGGGATCTGGACGTGTCCAGCCTTTCTCCTTCTTCTTCTTGGCCTCCATCTTCTGCTGTGATGGTGGCACTTTTGGATTGGTTTAGAGTAGAAGCTCACTGTCTAACATAGGTGATAGGTATTGGGAAGTAATTGTAAACATTGTAAACGTAGTTTTTAGTATAAAGACATAACACAGCCCTGGGGGCAGGCAGTGTGCCTGGAACTGTCCTGCTGGATGGACCTTGGTAGGACAGGAGAAAGAATTTTATAGATAAGATACAATAAGCAACCTTGAGACCAAGAAATGAAGAGCCCTGACTCCTTCTTCAAGCGCCGAGTGGGAAAAGAGACTTTCAAACTTTTCTCAGGCTCACTCTGATAAGCTAGAGATCCCAACACCAAATTCCTTCTCCTTGCTGGAATTCTGGGAGCACACAGCAGTGAAAGCAGTGCCTGTCAAGCAAGGGGTGTTTCTTCCTCCTTTGATGCTGCTCCCCATGGCTTTGTTCACACCTTTTCTTGGCTGACTCAGTTCTGCATTCAGCTGCCCAGCTGACAGCTCTCACAGCGTTCCTCAGAGCTCTGAAGCACCTTGCAGATGGTCAAAGAACGCCAAAATTGTGTTCTGCTGCTTCGTCTATATGGAAATTGTCTCATTTCTGCCTCCCTCTGATCTCTTACTCTGAGGATAATGGGGTTTAGTACTTTCCCTTCTTGCCCCTGCTGCAGGTGTGAACTGGAATAGAAGACAAACTGCTTACTGGAGTGCAAGTTATTTGTTGTTTGCAGATGAACAGGGCTGCCTTTCATTTCCTGTGATTCTGAGTATTAAATTCCTTCTCCTCGTCATTTACCCATTGCTTGACATCTTCTGCTTTCAACTCATTCATTCCCCATCACATCTGTGAGCCTGCACAGTGAGGCCCATCAAGAAAAACACAACTGAGGCCACTCACTGAGGAAAAAGAGAGGCAGGTAATTGTGGAACAGCAAGCAGAGACCTTTGAAGAAAAGGCAATTCCTCAGAGGAAAATTAGACCAGCTGAGTATTTCCTCTCTCATTACCAAGGGTGCTTCAAGCCTGGCTGAAACATCTGCTTATGGAACCTACCAAGAAAGCCTACCCCCCCCCCAAAAAACAAAAAAAAAACAAAAAAAAAAAAACAAAAAACAACAAAACTAGGGCTGGAATCATGCAGGAACAAGCAAATCTGCTTGAGAGAGCTGAGCACTGTTCCCTTGCTGCTGAGGCAGCAGCTCCTCTTGCTCTGTGTTCACTCAGCACCATGGGACCCTGACCTGCTGTGTAGCAGACAGGGATAACAGCAGAGAGACAAGAACCCCAGAGCTGGGGCCAGGCAATGAAAGCACCTTCTGGTGCCTCCTCCTCACATTTATCAAAAGCAGGTTTCCCACCTTCCAGTGAAACTGCAATTAACTTGTAAATGAATGCCACACAATTAATTTCCCACCAGCTGCTGCTCTGCAGCTGAGAGCAAATCAGTCAGGGAGGCACCCACAGGAGCTCTGGTGTGGCCCTTGCCACAAGTTCTGCCCCAACACAAAATAAAACCCTATTGAACTGATAAGGCCAGCCCACCTTGCACAGACAGAGCCCAAGGACTGCAGGGATTGCAGTCCCACTTGGAGGTGCTCCATCTAAAACAGAGAACAAGAATTGAACTCTACAGCCAGCTCAGCTCTTGTGCAGCTTGGGAACTAAAACTGTGTGTGAAAACCCAGATTGCTCCTTATTTTGGAGAGAGAAGCAGCCTCCCATAGTCAGGTGCACTTGGGCTCTTGTCCCACATTTGGAGAGCACACACACAGGGAATCCTGATGAGGGTCCCACTCACCCTAAAAACACAGGCAAGCTGTGTAGAACACAGCAAAAAAAGGTCCACAGGACAGTTTGAACCTCATTCCATGCAGGCTGTGGACTGGGGCAGATTTATCTTTCTTCTCCTTGTCATTTGTCACCTTCCAGCAGGATGCCCCATCCTTTCGTGTCCTGCCACATGAGCCAGGATGGGTGTGCAGCTGCAGTGCCCTGCTCTGAACCACCATGACATCCCAATCACATGGCAGGCCAGATTTTACTCCTCCAGCGTCTTCCCCTCCTGGTAACCACCAGGACATGAGTTGTTCCCATCTCTCCAGCAGGACTTTTATATTGCACTCAAAAATCTTCCTAATTTAAGTGTTCTTGCGTGGCCACTCTGGGATCTGCTGCAGTGGCATCCATTAAATCCCTGCCACATCCCAGGGCTGCAGTCAAAAGCCTGTGTGAGGGGGATGACAGCTCTGAGGGAGTGGGACCACAAGGTTTTTGGGAGTTTTTGTGTTCTCCTCTGTGGTAGGAGATAACAAGTTTGCCACTGCAAAATTGTGAACAGGCACAGCTCTTGACGGCGAGGGAGAGAAGTTCAGGCTGCAGATGCAGAAAGCTTTAGTCATGGTGGAAAGGAGCTGAATACATCAACTGCTCAGGGACGGGCTTCTCTGAAGGCTCCACAGAAGACACAGAAAATTCACTTGAAACGGAGCAACGCTGTCTGGGGATGGAAAACAGCTGCTCTGGGAAAAGGAAATCACCCATTCCCCACAGGCACAATGGCTCCTTGGGGGAGAGCAGCTAATCTTGGAGCAGAGCACAGAACTTGGGTGCTGGAAGGAGATAACAAAGACCAGGGGCTCTTGTGTTCTGGGTCAGCTGCTGGGCCCAGCTTTGCATCTCCTCAGCAGACACAACAGGCCCTGCCACACAGTGTCCCAGTGCCTGCCAGAGATAAGCTCCAGCATGAAAGGCAGCTGGCTGAAGCTCAAGCCAGGCAAGATGGAAGTGATTTTTCTAGGAAAGAAAAAATTAAAAAGGAGTGATTCAGGCATTTCCTAAGAAATGCTGAAGCTCTTGTCCTCCTTTGCACAGGGAGGACACCAGTGGACTGAGACTGCACTTGCTCCTTAAGGCTCAGCCTGTGGTAGTCACAAGCATCATCTGGGCACCTGGACCCTCTCCTGCTTTTCTCTTTCTTTCTGTGAACCTTGGCAAGGCACAGAACTTCATCAGAGCAGGTCTGAATGCCTCTGCTCCAAGATGTGGCTGGCACCACCAGATGGAGGTAAATTGGAGCAGATTTTCTCTCCTTACCCAGCCAGGAACCAGCTTTGGGACACAGAATACTCTCTACATCTGGAAGGGCCAAGGACACTGAGTGTGATGGGTGGAACAGCAGGAATATTAGAAATTCAGTGATGGAGATGTTCCCTTTGTTTTGATCCAAGAGCTGTTAAGTACTCGTGAGCATTATCAACAGGGAAAGATGTTATATCCTCAAGTTAAAGAATTAATGAATTGTGTTTTCCTCTGGGTTTAAACTCTTCCACCCCTTCCATGATGATCACAAGTCCCAAAATAACTTCACACTCTACTCCTCTGTTTTCTTCTCCCTGCTTTACAAGCTCCCTTTGGAAGCAAAGTAAAAGCAGAGAGGCACAAGCTGATTATCAAATAATATACTTGCTATGGTGAGAGATAGCTGGAAAAACAGTGGAGAAGTCACCTCCTAACTTTAAATGCAAGAGTTAATTCAGTTGACCTGCCCCCACTGATTAAAGCAGTTTGCAGAGAGTAAAAGGCAAGAAGATGCCCAATCCTTGGAAGTGTTCAAGGCCAGGTTGGACGGGGCTTGGAGCAACCTGGGATTGTGGAAGGTGTCCCTGCCCATGGCAGAGGATGGAACTGGGTGAGGTTTAAGGTTCCTTCCCACCCAAACTATCCTGGGATCCCATGATTCTATGACAAAAAGTCTCCTTGGCAGCTGCAAAAATCCAAAAGCCCCCAAGGACACTTTTCTTCCTAATGCCCAGTGACAGGGAGATTTTTGTGCCCTGGAGCCGGAAGGTTTCTGTCTCTTCCACAATGCTGCTGCATGTTTTGTTTAAAATTCAGAGCACTGAAACTTCAAAAATAGCATCTGCATTCCCTTCCTGTGGATGCCTCAGCAGCTGGGATCTGCTGACTCAGGTGCTTTGGCAGCTGCACTTTACATAGGAATTACACCAGGGTGGAAGAGGCAGCTGAGTGCTTGTGGCTCCTTCCAACAGGAGCAGGGAGGGGAGGAACATTGAGTGACCAGGCTGTCCCTCCCCCAGGACACACCATGTTCACACATGGACCTTGGTGTGCTCATAGGATCCTCAACACCAGACAAGGCTGTTGAGGAGCTGCTCCTGTGCCCCTTCACCCTGCCCACTGAATAAACTTTAATTTAGTGTCTGCTCTTCTGAGATGTGTTGGGCTCTTTGATGGTTGGACTTGCTGACCTTGAAGTTCTCTTCCTACCTTAATGATTCCATGGTTCTATAATTCTATGTGGAGGCATCTGGCAGGCTTAGAGGTTGTCACAAACAGCTGTGGTGGCACCAGAGAAAAGCAGTTTGAGCTCCTGCTCTGAGCCAAGACAGGCAGCTGGATGTCCCTCCTTCCCTGGCTGGATGTGTGCCATGCTGGAAGAAGGGCACCAGCAAGTGTTTCTGGGGGGATAACCTGTGTCTTAGAGGGACAATTTCTGCTCTTTGACTTGATCCATACCCATGGAAAGTCATTCCAGCCCTTGGGAATTCCTACATGTTTCTTCCCAAGCCCTGCAGAGCTGCCCCAGCCCTGGGGCCCAGCACAGGAAGGGCCTGGAGCTGCTGGAGAGAGCCCAGAGGAGGCACCTGGGTGAGCAGAGGGATGGAGCAGCTCTGCTGGGAGGAAAGCAGAGCTGGGGTTGTTCAGCCTGGAGAAGAGAAGGTTTCTGACCTAATTGTGGCCTTCCAGTTTCTGAAGGAGCCAGCACAAAAGATGTAGAGAGAATATTTCCAAGGGCCTGGAGTGCCAGGCCAAGGGGGAATGGCTTCCCACTGCCAGAGGGCAGGGTTAGATGGGATATTGGGAAGGAATTTTTCCCTGTGAGGGTGGTGAGACCTTGGCACAGAGCAGTTGTGGCTGCCCCTGGATCTCTGGAAATGTTCAAGGCCAGCTTGGACAGGGCTTGGAGCAACCTGGGACAGTGGAAGGTGTCCCTGCCCCTGGCAGGGGTGGGAGTGGATAATCTTTGATGTCCCTTCCAACCCAAACCATTCCATGAATCCATGATTCTGCTGACCAGAAACATTCCCAGAGCCTTCTCCTGCCTGTGCTCAGCTGCTCCTGGCTGTGTCCCTTCATAGAGTCAGTGGCTGGTGAATCTGGGACACATTTCCAAAAGTTGGGCTGCCAAGTGCTCTGCGAGTAGAAGTTTGGTCTCAAACTCACAGGAGCCTCTCCCTCCTCTTCTGCTGCACACACTCCACTCCTTGGAAGTGCACAAAGAAAATGCAAGCGTTTTACAGAAAAATAAATGTGTCTCATGGATATGTATAAAATTGGCCAAGTCTTTGCAGGGAAACTGTGTGTTTCCTCCTCTTTGGACTTGCTCCTTCCTCCTCTTAACACGTGGAACAAATGTCTCCTTTGGAGCGTGATGGGGTAACTTGGAGAGGTCGGCAGAATTGCTACACATGGACCCTGGGCTGGTTTTATTTTTCTATTGAACCCTGATGGAAACGCATGCACAGCAAGTCAGGGCCTGTCCCTTTTCCTTTCTCCTTTCTCTCTCTCTCTCCCTCTCTCTCTCTCTTTTTTTTTTTATTTTTTTTATTTCTTCCAGGAGTGCTGATGATAAGAAAAGCAATGTCTAAATCTTCTTAATGGTGTTTATGCAAGCAGTTTTGCTTAGCTGCAGTCCCTGCCACCCCCTCCCCCGTCCACCCTCCCCTCCCATCTCCCTGCTAATATCGCTGCTTCATTCCTTTCCCTGTTGGCTATTACTATGGACTACAGCGAATCTAAAACTAAATAATCCCCTTAGTGTCAAGTTTTCTGGGCTGAGCAAATAAATCTAACCAAATGCATTATCTAGGTAGAGGAGGCTGTTGTAAGGGGGGAAAAAAGATAAAGGCTATTTTACTTTAAGGCAAAGAGTAAAACCATCATTTTTCATTCACATTGTACTTTTAAAGTTTTTTTGTTTAATTTTATTTTAACTTTCCTGTTCAATTCTTTTATTTTTCCATTGTAATTAAAAAAAAATAAAGAAATGCAGCAAAGCCTCTGATTTCAAGCATTAAATAGAGGGAGAAAGACCTCAGATAAGGTGCCATTCAAATCCCCCTCTCAGACGGGTAATTCTGATCAGGCAGTAAAGTGGTCTAAATAAATAAGCCCTTCCCCACTTCTCCTTCCCTGGGGAGGGGAGATGAGGGTATTAGAAAACTCATTTACAGGAGGAAGAGCACATGGAAATCTGCATGTCCCAGGATGAGGTGCAGAGGTCTGGATTCAGCCCAGGACAGCACTGGAGGTGTCTCCATGTGGTAGCTCAGAACCCAATTTTGGGGATGCTTCAGCCTGTGTTTGCAAGTAGGGCTAACCCATACCTGGGGAAAAAATGCCTCAGACCTGGAGAATGGTGCACTTTAACTCCCATTTTCATCTGACACATCTTTGAAAGCACAAGCAAAGCCATTCTGCTGTTATCCAGCTCCTCTCCTGTACAAATCCAGGCCAATGGGGCTCTGCTGGATTTGTGGCAGCCAAAAATCTGGCTGACATTGTCCCCATCTCTGCTGGACTCCACCCTTGAACCAGGTTTGGGCAGCTCTGCCTTGCTCACCAGACCCATGGAAAGTCCTTGTGAATTCCTACGCATTTCTTTCCAAGCCCTGCAGCCTTCCCTCTTTCCTGATCCTACACCCCATGGGCTCTGGGGAAAACCTGGACCCAAAAATCCCATTGGAGCAGCCTCAGGATTTGTGCACATGCATTAACACCATAAATGACCCAACACCAGCATCTTTTACCTGAATTCACCCTCTACCTGCTGGTTTGCTTCAAACACAGACCACATTAAGAAGATGCCTGGTGTGGCTCTTGGAAAACCAGAAGCTGACTCACAGCTTTCTGTAAGAAAAAGGCATTTTGGCCAACATTAACCACCGACAAACTCATCACTCCCAATGCCCTCCCTTCCTGCTTTTGCCCCCAGCTTTCCACACTGAGCATGACAAACACAGCCCCATCCCAGCTACTCTGAAGGAAATTAGCTCTACCTCAGCCCAAACCAGCACAATAAAATAAAACCCCAAGGGGTTTTTGGGTGTGGACCCATGGGATCAGGAAAGATCAGAAAGACCTTTAACTCTTGGAGCTGGGTGGACAAACAGTGTGAGGTGCTGCTCCCTTCACACACCTCACCCAGCCAAATTCTGCTCTTGCCCAGTTCAAAGGGTTTTTTCCATTTGAGAATAATTAAGTCAACAGCATTTTCTCTGCATTTGCTTTAATCCCTTTGTATATGTTTTGGGTTCCCCATCTCTGCAGCCAGCCTGCCAGGGAGATCTGCTCCTAAGATCCATTAATCTTTAAATTTGTTCTAGACAGGCAGATATTCCTGTTTGAAACCGATTCATTGCTTCTTTCTTGTTCCTTTTCATTTTTATCAAACAATTCTTATCATTTTTAGACCCCTCCATGTTAGAGGTAAAACCCCGGGAAGAAGAATAGATTTGTTCCAGCAGTTGTTTTTATAAATTTTCTCAAATCTCAGGCACTGCTCACATTGAAAAAAAAAAAACAGCAAAGACTACTCCATTGTGTTTTGGGATCAGGATCTGCAATAGACGTCACCAGTAATGATGGGCCAGCTCTTGACCTGCTCCTGGACTGCACAGCAAGGACACCAGATGAGGACCAGGCTCAACCAATTTCCAGCACAATAGCACAAGCACCCTGCTCATTTTAATCTAATATTCTTTGAAACATCTGCACAAAAATACCTGCCCGGCTAAGGATGAGCTCCAAAAGCCGAGGGAAAACTGCAATCTCTGATAAACAAGCTGAAGGAAATGATGTGAGAAGGTCACGCTGGATTGATGAAGAGCAGCCCCTGGAGAAGGCCTTGGGGCTGCAGGTGGTGAGGGCTGGCCATGCCCCATCCAGGACCCCCCTGTGCTGAGCTGATCCCAGGGTGGGCAGCAGGAAAGGGGTTGGGATTGTGCCCCTCTGCCCTGCTCAGGTGAGACCCCACCTGCAGAGCTGCCCCAGCCCTGGGGCCTAGCACAGGAAGGAGCTGGAGCTGCTGGAGAGAGCCCAGAGGAGGCACCAGGGTGAGCAGAGGGATGGAGCAGCTCTGCTGGGAGGAAAGGCTGGCACAGCTGGGAGTGTTCACCTGGAGAAGAGAAGGCTTCTGATTGACATAATTGTGGCCTAAAGGAGTCAACAGGAAACATGGAGAGAGAGGGCCTGGAGTGCCAGGCCAAGGGGGAATGGCTTCCCACTGCCACAGGGCAGGGTTAGATGGGAGATTGGGAAGGAATTCCTCCCTGTGAGGATGCTGAGACCTTGGCACAGGTTGCCCAGAGAAGCTGTGGCTGTCCCATCCCTGGAAGTGTCCAAGGCCAGGTTGGGCAGGGCTTGGAGCAACCTGGGATAGTGGAAGGAGTTCATGCCCATGGCAGGGCTGGGACTGCATGATTTTAATGTACCTTTTAACCAGACCATTTCATGATTCTCTGATTTTCCATGTGCCCCAAGATATTCTGCAGCTCCTTCCATGCTCCTAAAGCACCACCCAGCACTTCTGCTTCCTGCAAAAACACCACATGCAGTTGAAGCCATATACCTGATGTTCCTTAGGACCCCCCTCTGGGACTTGGAGTAAATCCTGATGCTTCCCTGTCATTCCTGTTGCTCTGTCACTCACTACCTCTGCCTTTTTCTGGTTTATTTAAGGCTGAGTCACCGTTGTCTACAGGGATCCTCTGCCAGATGACTGGGCCTGGGATGGGGCCAGGGGCACGGAGCCAGCATGGATTGAGCCTGTCATACGATGGATGGGATTTCTGGGCTCAAGCCTGCAGGGTTTGCGAGGAAGAGTAGGACCAGGAGCCAAGCAGAGACAAGGCAGCTCCTGGAACATGAGGCAGCAAGAGAAGGAAGGAGAATTTGCTCAGGGTATTTCTGAACAGTGGGTTTGGTTGAACCAGACCTGGCTGCCTTCCAGCATGGCTTCTTCACCAAACAAAGCCTCGAGGCTACCACTGGAAAAAAGATCTGCCCTTCATCAGGTGAACACCCTGCTGTGCTTCCACTTTTGCTCAGTAACGTGTGGCTGGATCTGAAACAACTTTGGAAGTGCCACCATCACTCTGTGCTATTTGTTCTTATACTTGGAGGGGTTGGTCTCACACAAATAGCAGAAGGGATTTGTCCAGATCTCTCTGGTTATGAATACCAGGAATCCTGCTTCTCCTGGAGATCAGACATGCACATTATGAGATAAATACAGGAGCACACAGATGGAGGATCACAGGAGCACAGAATATCCCAGCTGGAAGAGATCCAAGGATCACCCAGTCCAACCTGGCCCTGCACAGACACCCCAACAATCCCACCCTGTGCATCCCTGAGAGTATTGTTCAAACTCTCCTGGAGCTCTGGCAGCCTTGGGGTTGTGCCCATTCCCTGGGGAGCCTGGGCAGTGCCTCAGCACCCTCTGGGGAAGAACCTTTCCCTGATCTCCAACCTAAACCCCCCTGCAGGAGCTCCAGCTGTACCCTGGGGTCCTGTCCCTGGTCACAGAGAGAAGAGGTCACCAGGATGCTGGGATGTTCCTGACAGTCACTGGATCATGTGTCTAAGCACAGGGTCAGCCAGTGACCCCCAGACCAAACACTTGTGAGTTGTTAATGACACTGTCAATAAACTGCAGCTTCACTGCTGCTGTCAGCTTTGCACTGTGATGTATTAGCACTTGGTGACTTGAGGGTCAAGGAGGTGAAGCAGCTTGCCCTCTTCTTCATCAAGTGAATATTCCCTTACTTCCAAGCCTTTTCCACAGTGCCCTTACTCTTTTAGGAGCCTGGTGAATTTATTCTGACTCTATCTGGCTTTTTTGTTGGATGCCATGTGTGGACAGTTGCCATCCTGTGTTATTTTCCTTATTATCCCCCAGTTTTGACATTAATTTATGTGCCAATGCCCCAAGCACCTTCACCTCTTTGGGTGTGTTGTGGTGTTCTTCTGCCTGCAAAACTGTGTTGTTTGTAGGCAAATCTATTCCCTGGTACCTGCCACTCCTGGCATCCAGCCTTGCCCATGACTTCACAGGTTGGGAATGCTGAGAAATGGCTCTGGGATTCTCTCTTTGGCAGCATCAAGGAGAGTTTACAGGCTGCTCAGCCCATGGAGGAGAGCAGGCAAACTGCTCCCAGCCTTTCCTTGCAGTCCCATGGCTTTTGTGAGCAAGCTGTGACTGGAAAATATTTCCATCACTGCACCAGATCCCTGGCTCTGCCAAATCCAGATGTAGCTGCACCCATGATCGTTCCCAACCACACCATTTACCCACAGGTCTGTTTTTGTCTATTGCCATGGGCTCCCATCAGGTTTTGAACTGGTGACAGATAATAAATATGTGAAAAGTCTGCTGAAAAAAAAATGGGACCATATTCAACCTCGCTGCCAGCTTTCTGTCACTGTAACATTCCAGGGGTGGGAGTGTGTGATGGCTTTGACCTTGATTATACTGATGATAATCCATCTGCAAGAACACTCTAAGTATACATTATATAAATACAAATATAAATATATATATATAAAATATGTATTATATGTACATGTGTATATAATATGTATATATGTATATGCACATGTAATATTTATGCATATAATATAATTATTATATTATATTATATTATATTATATTATATTATATTATATACATATACATATGCAAACAAAAGAGTCTTTTTTAATTTTATTTTACTTGGCCTTTGTGGAACAGGAATGTAGGGTTAAAAGGAACCCTTTCCATCCACTAAGTTGGCATCTCTTCATTATATCCCTTTTATAATCTTTATTTCCATCCCCTTTTTCCCTTCCATAAGTTTCCAGCCTTTTTGGGAGGCTTTTCCAGAGTGGGGATCTTCTCATGGTGACTGATTTCCTACCTTGATTTACTCATGGCTGTTTTATTTCATTTCCTTATTTGCCAACACTGCCCTTTGCTGAAAGCAACCCCTTCCTCTCCTTCACTTCTAATGCCCCAATATATTTCCTGAATATTTCCTCAGTTTCCCTTTTTTGGGAGAAACCAGGCCAAGCTCTTTCTGCCCCATGTGTGGGACATGTTTCCGTATCCCTTAGCTAGCCATGGTTCATGAGGAGCCCGTCTTTCCCTAACAAGAAGAATTGGGAATTTTCCCACAGCTAACTGGGAGAATTGGGAGTTTCCCCAGTTCTGGAATCAGCAGTGGGTTTGTCCTCCTTATTTAGTTATTTCACAATTTCTCAGCACAGATGCTTTGGGTTGCCAAATGCTGCAGGGAGAGCTCCAGGAGATAACATCTGCAGAGATAAGAATCACTAAATGACTTGGTCACAGCACTGGGATTTCCAGGTCCTCCTCTAAATGGAAAACCCTTTATAACATGTCTCTCCTCTTCCATGTTGTGTGCAGGAGATGTCAATGCCCAGCTTATTGGCATTCCTGGGTAGACAAGGACTGTACACCCAGCAGAGCCAATTCCACAGTAATTCACCTGGCTGGGATGAGCCACTTCACATCAAGACGTGCAGGCCTTTTGTTGGAGGGACCTGAGAAGGTCTCAGGACATCCTGCAAAGGAAAGGGATGTACTGCCATCAGGATTGGTGATGCCTCTCCATGCTGAGCTGGGAACTGCCCACCAACCTCTGGGAAGCCCCCAGCCTTTATCCAGAAATTGCATCTGTCTGACATGGATGGTTTGTGTCCTAGTCTATCTGACGGATCTGCTTTTGGGGACACGGTGGTTTCACAGCCTTACCTTTCTCACAAAACATTTCCTCAGTGGTCACAGGCTCTGGGTGCTCCAGGCACAGGACCAAGCAATGGCTCCCAGCAGGTTTCCACTGGCTGGAAAGGCAGTGCTTCCCAGGGAGACGCACACAGATGCACTTCCAGGGAGAGAAAGTCTCCGAGTTATTTTTGTAAACACATTGAAACACTTTAAAAATAAAATTATAGCTGTGAAAAACACAGATTCCACTGAACTCATTCCTCCTACTTTAAACTATTGTCCCGGGGCAGCCCAGCAGCTTTGGAAAAGGCACACAGCACATCTTCATTAAGATAAGGCTGCCACGAGGCCAAGGGGGAATAGCCAGAATTACAATTCACTCCAAATACTCTGTGCTACACAGGGAGGAGTTTTGGCCAGAGATGCTGAAAGACGTGAGCGATGGAGGACACGGATTCACTCTGGCATCCAGAACTCCTCCTCCAAACAAACAAACAAAAGCAAAGTTTTGAAGTCAATCACTGAAGGATTCGGACTCATCTGAGACAGATCAAAGCTTTTGGTTTCCACTGTGACATCACTCAGTTGTGTTATCTACATGGGAATTCTTAAAACATGGAAAAAAAAGGGGTTTTGGGGCATAGAGTGAAAGGGTTTCCTTCTTCAAGTGAACAAGTAGGACCTTATGGGATTGTCATAACTTCATTTTCCTTCTGTGTTTTCATCCCTGAACTTTAATTTTTGATAAAATGAGTGTGACTTTCAAAGCCTGTGGGTGTTGGAGTCAACAGGATTGTTGGTATAAAAATTCTGTGCTAGTAAGTTGATACTACAGTTATTATATATATGGCATAGAACATAAAAACTATATTAATTTATGTGGTACATAGAGTATATATGTTAGGTATGGAACATACATCAAATATATTCCATCCCATAGAATATAGACAAGAGAGAAGTTTGATTCAACAGTTCTGCTAACTTTTTCCAGAATATATGGGGGAAAAATGCTCAAAAATAATTCAAAAAGTATTTGCACACAGGATTCCTTTTTTTTCCCAAGGAACTCATTGCTTTTAGACACAACTTAGGCCAAGGTTTTACTGGAATTCAAACAAAAAAGTAGCCTTTGCCACAGGGAAAAACTATTGTGATAGTGATTTCAGGAAAGCCATGGGGATGACGATGGGGTTGTGGAGTATCCCAAGTTGGAAGGGACACACAAGGATCAAACTGCAGACACCCCAACAATCTCACCATGTGCCTGGGATCATTATCCAAACTCTCCTGGAGCTCTGGCAGCCTTGGGACAGTGCCCATTCCCTGGGGAGCCTGTTCAGTGCCTCAGCACCCTCTGAGGGAAGAACCTTTCCCTGATCTCCAACCTAACTCCCTCCCAACACAGCTTGACGGCCCAGATGCTGCTCATTCCCTGCCCAGAACAGCTCAGCTGTGGGATCTGAGGGCTCTGCCTCACAGGACTGCACAGTCCTCACTCATCCCAGGAGCCACAGATGCTCCCTAATCAAATTCCTGCATGTCACTGTCAATGGAGGGAATGTTGGCAGTCAAGTTTGCACTTTATTGTGCTCACTTCCAGCCAGGCATCCAGGAAGGACTCTTCCCAAAGATCTCAGCTGGAGTTCCCAACGAATAAGTGGGGAAAAGTGGGGAACAGGGTGCAGGAAAAAAAAGCAGAGGTATTTTTAAGATGCTGATTTAGAGCGCTATTAAAAATGCTGCCCACATAGCCTTTTAACCCTCCAAGATATCAGATAAGTTTCTCTTTCCTGCGGGGAGATGAAGTGGCTGTCATTATCTGGAAGGGCTGTATCATATCGGAATCTGCCGGCGCAGGTCAGCGAGTCCGGGCTGTTCTGGGCCCGGCTCCGGCACTGAATTACATTTCCTGGGCACAAAGGCTGCAGAATGGGTGGGTGCTTTGTCATTTAAACTGCATAAAGAGGCAGAAATTGATTTTTATTGTGGATCTTCATATCTAATAAAGCTCTGAGGGGCTCTTTTCTTCTCCGATTGAATGGCCATTGAATGCTTTCAATCTAGTTCTGTGTTTCATGCCTAAACTGAATAGTGGCAGGAGGAAAATAGATGGGGGGAAGAGAGGCCAAGTCACTTTCCAGATTGAAAAGGATACAGAAGGGAAATAAATAAAAAAATAAAATAAAATAAAGTAAAAATGAATCAGAGAAAAAAAAAAAGCCATTTAAGTGGAAAGGGGAACATTCCTGGTGCCGAGGAAAAATTGCTTTGTGCGACGGGCGTACGCGGGAGCGTCTGCGGGCACACGGACAGTGTGGGATGACGTGGGACTCCATGGAATGCTGCTGAGGGACCCTGATCTCACCTGCACCTCTGTTCAGAGCCTTGGGACTGGAAATTTCCATCTCCCTGGCCAAAACATGTCAACAGTACTCATCCTGGAGCTGCCCTTCGTGCGTTACCCGCAGTAACTGAAAGGCTTCCTCTGCTATAAAACAGGAATGACTCAGTTTATGTTGACATTAATTAGAGGAGAGATTGGTTTAGAATACAGTGTTTTTTAATGTAATTAGTACCTAGTTCATCACATCCTCCTCAAATCAACAAAGCAACAATAATACATAATGGCTTTTCAGTTCCTCTTTGATATGTATTGCTCATTTAGTCCTGGTCCCCTTGGAGAGCTCCATCACAATTAACAAGGCCAGTAGCATAAATTGGTCGTGCTGATGGTCTGATCTAAGGTCCTAAGGACTCCTCCTATAGCATTGCAGACTGGTCAGACACTCCTGGGAGCTCTGCCTAATTGAATGTTGAGTCTCTTGATCGTTAGACCCAGGAGACAAAGTCATTGCCTGTTCAGAGGCTCAGCCTTTGAAGCAGCAGGACTTGGGATGAACAAAACACTCTCCAACAGCCTGGGCAGGACCTGGAAGGAGGCAGCCAGTTCCACTGGGGTGCCCTCCTGCTCATGTCACCAAACCAGATCTGTTCCGCACACCAGCACCTTCAAGTTCTTCAACTTGTCAGCTCAGAGATGTTGGGATCCCAGGAGTGCATTTCTTCCATGGCAATTTTACTGTTCTCAGTGTTCTTGTGAGATTTGACTCATGTCCCTGAACCTCCACAGCCAGCACTGGGAATCCCCTCCCATGGAGGCTGGAGCAGGAGATCTGATCAGCTCCCCACCACAAACACAAGGCATCTTTCATGCTGAAGATATTTGAATTTAGTTTTGTTGCAGCTACCCAAAGTCCTGCTATAGGTGCCTGTCTTCTGCACTGCAGCAAAATTAAGTTCATAAGAACTCCAAATTCTTTATGAATCCTGGACCTGAGCAAATTAAAACTTTCATATGTGGCTGAGAAGCTGGCCCTTGAGTTTGAGCCACGAAGGCTTTGAATATGATTTGTCAGGAGAAGAGGAAATGTCCTCAAGCTGCACCAGGGGAGTTTCAGGTTGGGCAGCAAGAAGAAATTCTTCATGGAAAGGGTGGCCAGGCAATTGAAACAGGCCCAGGGAGGTGGTGGAGTCCCCCTACCCAGAAGTGTTCAAGAAACAATTGGCACTCCATGCTCTGGTCTGGGTGACAAGATGGGGATTAGGTAACGGGTTGGATTCCATGATTTGGGAGGTCTTTTCCAACCTTAGTGATTCAGCGGTTCCATAATCCCTGTCTTTCCTTGCATTTAAGGGCATTAAAACCTCACTGAGAGCCTCTTGAAACGTCCAGTGCCTCCTCAGAACCAGTGGTTACATGGCTGGGAGGGCAGAGGGCTTTCTGGAGTTCTTGGAAGCTTGAAGGATCTCAGATCCACCCCCAGCTGTTTTATTCTCAGCACATAATAGGGAAGAGAAGCCGAAGATGCCAGTTGAATTTTTTCCCCTCCTATCCTGGAGAAGAAGAGAAGACAGCCTTAGAGGTTAAACAAAGCAAACCTCTCACTGGTTACATGCCTTCTTCCCTGCACCCTTCCTTCAGGAAAGAGTTTTTCCTCAGGCTGCCATAAAATGGGAATGACTCAGTTTATGTTGACAATAATTACAGGAGAGAATTTTGGGTTTAGAATAGTGATTTTTAATGTCATTTGGCTTCTTACCTGCCTGTGTCATCACCCATAGGAACCTCCTCCAAATCTGTTTGCCCCAGGCAGTCAAAGGAATGCCAAAAAGTAGGGTGGCTCCAACTTTAGATTCCCTCAGAAAATCTTAAAGCAGACCAAGTCTTTCAGAGTGACAGAAAGAAATCTGCAAAGTGTCTGAACTTCTCCCATCCCATGGCAGAGACCTCAACAAGAGCCATTGGGAAGGGACCCACCCGTTTTAGTACTGAGAATTCATTTTTTGGAAATTTGGCCCCAAGTAGAGATTCTTCATGAAAAAATACATAAAGTAAAACCCAAAACTACAAAAATTGCACATTGTTTTTACAAATCCTGGTTGCCTTTGCCAAGAGCTCAGCGCAACCTCGAAATGCGTTGGTGATCCAGAAAACCAAGGAAAAAATGCTAGGCTGCATTCAAAAAGAGGGAATAATACTGAAAACGCCGTAATGGAATAATGGAATTACAGAACTGTATGATACACATTCACTCAGAATAATGTTTCCCACTCCGACCTCCCTGCCTCGGAATGCAGACACGGGAAAGGTCTAGGGGAGGGCAAAGGAAATGATTAAGGGCAAGGAAAGACGCCCATGCAAAGAGAGATTAGAAAGATCATGGCCACATAATTTAGAGCCGACATGAATAAGAGAAGCCATGATAGAGATATAGAAAATAATTTGCCTTTTTTTCTGGTTTGCAGAGCTTTTGTGAACTCAGCCTGCACTGGTTTTCCTTCAGATCCACACAGGAATCAGATGTGTTTGGCAAACAGGCAAACAAGCAACATCAGGCTGGAGTGCACATTCCAAGAGACTGGAGTGGGGAATATTGTTGAGAGTGTTGCAAAGAAATGTTGTCTTTCTGGTAGTGGATGGAGCAACCTTTGGATAAAGAAGGAATGTCTCAGGAACAGGATCACAAATTCTTTAAGGTGGGAAAAGACCTCCAAGATGATCAAGCCCAACCCTCAACTGAATCTCACCTTTAAATCCTATTGTGAAGTGCGACATCTCATTTTGTGAACAGTTCCAGGGATGGTGACTCCACCATTTTTCCCTGGGGACCCAGTTCTACCAAGGTGGGGGTCAGGCTCTGCTCTCAGGGAACAAAGGACAGGACAAGGGGAAACAGCCTCAAGCTGTGCCAGGGGAGGTTCAGGTTGGATATCAGGAAAAATTTCTTCCCCAAAAGCTCTCTCCAGCCCTGGCACAGCTGCCCAGGGCAGTAGTGGAATCCCCATCCCTGGAGGGATTCAAAAGCCCTGTGGATGTGGCACTTGGGGACAAGGGTTTGTCCTGGGTTTGGCAGTGCTGTGAGAATGGTTTGACTCAATGATCTTTGAGAGCTCCTCCAAACTAAATAACTCTGTGATTTTATGAAATTGTCTCTCAGCAGAGTGAGGGGGCTTTGTGTAAATGCTGTTTCAAGCAAGGCGTTCTAAACAGAACGTGGATTTTGGAGAGGTACAAAGGGGCTCATACTCCTGAACACTTGTCTTTTTCTTCCAGCTTTTGGTCTAACAAAAGGTTATTGAGGTCTCTCTCTACAAAGTCTCTCTTTTCAAGAGGAAGCACTTCTGACACTCACGATACTGTCCAAACTCCAAATCTTTCAAACTGTAGTTCTAAACAAAGACTTCCATCCATGGGCCAGAAGGGAAAAGGGAATAAAACCCCAACCCAGCACATAACAAAAGTATGAAGAATGCAGACAACAAAGGTGCATGGAAGAATGGTCCAAATTAAATGATGAGACTGCAGATGGACCCGAGAGACACAAATACCTCATTTAACCTCAAGGCACAATGAGCTGCCAGGGACAGAAATGAAAGCAGAGATCAGCTGGGTGCCAAGTGGTTTGTTCTCAAGTTCCCTGAGGAGGAGAGAGCTCTACAGCACTTGACAGAATGGTTTCTATCCACTTCAGGTCCTGCCAAGGTCCAGAATTAAAAAGTCGAGGACTTTTTGACCTTTCGGAATAGTTGATGGGTGTATGCAGGTCTGAACACGGGGTGTAGTTTCTCAAGGCATCTTGTTCCTGTGTAGTAAAAAATTCAGGTTTTGATGTCACCAATTAATGGCAGGGAATTAGTTAAAGGCCTTGGAATTATGGAGGCAGTTGTACAGACCTGTGTGGTATCTAACAATGTCCTCTGGGATCCCCAGGGGAATTTTGCAGCAAAACCTGGGGCAGAAGGATCTCAGCCAGGCCCTGTGCACAAGCTGGAGCACACACAGTCTTTTAGGACTGGTTTGTATTTCCTTACCAATTCATGCCCCAAGCAGTTTAGGATACCACCTGGGAATGTCACAGCAGGCTCACCACTGAAATACCGACCTTAAAGAAAGGTACATCAAGTTCAATGGACTCTCCCCTAAAAGAGGAGCGAACTTGCTCAAATAGCAGCTGGAACAGGTTAAAGACATAATTGAAGTGAGGCAGTGCCCAAAGTGCCAGGGCAGCTGGCCAGGAGTTTATAAACTGAGTGAGGAAGGGGCTGCTGGGTATTGCTGAGCTTTGCACTGTACATCACCCCCCTTAAAACATTCCTGCTGGGCTGTAAATGTGTCCAGATTGAAAAAAAAATGCCAGGGAAGAAACAGAGAGACAGAACCCAGGATGAAACAAATCCTCCCTTGAACGCCAAATTTTAACTATAGGTCAGGAGTCCTTTAAAACACTTCACCTAGAGGATAAAAGTCCTTTTTATTTTTGTTGTCCACTGCTGGCAGCTGGCTGTCCCCAGAGCTGAGGATGATGAAGGACAGATGCTGCTCTCATGGGGTTTTTCAGCACTGACCCAGGTACAAGTGAGCCTGATGCAAGAAGAGGGTCAATGATTGGAAAGTTTCCATATTACCCAGGGTTAAATACCCCTTTCCATGTCTCACTCTACTACCTCTCCCCTACCTCATGGCATCGTCATCTTTGAACAAATGAATCATTTTAGTTCATTTTTGAACCATTGCAAGAGGCAGGATTTGGAGATGGATGGCCTTCCACTCCAGCTGTTGGGACAAATCCTCAATTTCTGATTTTAGATCAGGAAAGGATCTTGTCACCTTCACAGAGCAAGGTCTCTCCATGCTTTGAGGGAGCACCACTGGGCAGTGTTAATGCTGCATTTCCCCATCTGCCACACCTGCTCAGTAATTCCTGCACTGCTCACCTGGCACTCGCTTGTTGTTACGCTTGTGCTTGTGCACTCCTTGTTTTGGGGTTAATGGTTTGGATTTTACCCCCACAAGTGTTAACATCTCGGATGTGAGCAGCCCTTGCTGACAGAATTTGGTTCCCGAGATCAGCAGAGCTGTGGCTGGTGTGCTGCACTGTCTGAGCATTTTCCTCTGCCATTAACTCCAGTTGGTGCAGTGGTTTCTGGGTTTTTCCGGCAGGATTCCCACTCACCCTGCTCAGCTGGAGTGCGTGCAGCCGCAGAAACTGTCCCTCATCTCTATTAAAAAATATTCAAAATGATGCGGGGAGTAGAAGTTTGAGTTAATTACAAATTATTCTCGATTTCACCAGCATTTTATTAACAAATCCACATTAATCCAGTATTAAAGCAGGGCGGGATTATAGGATTTCTCTCATCTGAAGCTTGGAGCAAGGGAAGTCTATAATAAACCTACCTATTCATTTGACACAAAGCTGTTCTATCAAATCTACCCCAACATGGGGCCCCCCCGCCCTTCCCTGCTACATCCATATGCAATCCTATACAATGGGAACAGTATATTTTTATGATTCACCAGAATGGATACAAACCCAAAATGGGGTAAAATTGCCTTCCCAGCACCACTGGCCTTGAAGAGGTTTTTTTCTGGCTCCCCAAGCCGTGCAGGTGCCCTGCTGGGAGCGCCTTCCACCTCCCAGCTCCATGTTTGAGTCCATCTCCAGTACAGAACTGTCCCCAAAGCTATTTAAATTCCCACAATCATTTAAAAGCAAGATGAGCTCCTAGGAAAGGATGCTTCCTCTGCAAATCGAGGCTTACACCACGAGGTAGGACACACCAGAGGAAGGGACAGATCTGAGCTGGAAGAAATAAGATGGAAAGGCAGAACTGTTTCATCTTGATCCTGCCACGGTCCTGAAAATTGTCTTGAAAGTTTTCCCAGGGAAAAGCTAGTGAAGGACTGAAATAGTTTGCTTTAAGATATAATCCTTTTAATAAAATGTGAGGGTCAGAATTTCACGTTGGCACTGAACATTTTGCTAAATAGGGCATGATGAGTTTGCTGTTCTGCTCCCAGACTGGGCTCTCGTGCTTGTGTGGCGTGGGGGATAATAATTGCATGAAATCACCATCTCTGCCAGGGCTGGGGCAGGTTGAGCACTCCAAAGTGTAACAGATCCTGAGCTCAAAGGATTCTTCTTCATTTCACAGACCTCGCTAACAAAAACTTTTGCCTTGACAACAAAAAAAAAAAAAAAAATCCAGAGAAAATGAAAAAAAAAATTGTTCAGATTTTGCAGATCTTCATTGTCTTTCTCATCAGGGGCGCCATGGAGATCTGAACACTGTGATCTGAACACAATTATTTCATTCTATCCCTACAAAACTATTCATTTTCCTACAGGTTTCTGATGCAATAAAAAGGGGATTTGCTCATGGATAATTCTGCTGATTCCAAAAGCTCCATTTCTGTCTCAGAAATCAGCATTTTCATCCACATCTTATTGCTTTCCTCTTGATTTAGATGTGACACAGGCTTGGAGTTGGGCAGAAATGGGACTGGCTGGGGCATGCCAGTGATGGGGCTTGGGAATGGTTGTCCTTCAGAGCCATGTTGGGATTTTTAGCATTTCTTTATGTTACCTATTGTCCAGACCAGTTTTCCCAGGAATATTTTGATACTAGTAAACAAGAGAATATGTATTAGAGAAGAGAGATGAAGCCAATTTCCACCTATTAGAGAGTCAAGGGCAGTGTTTTATTTTTTGACAGAATTATTTTACTTGACCCTGGGTCTGGACCCAGAACATTCTCTTCTGCGGTAGAGACGGTTTCACCATTTTTCATTTTCCATTTACCATTTTTCATTTTCCCCAGTGGGGAGCTGGAGATCCCACAGGGTCAGGAGATTTTATAGCCCCCTTGCACCTCCCCACTCTTGGCATTTAGGAGATCAGCCCTTGTGTGTGAGCCTGAGCATCCCAGAGATTTTTGGGTAGATCACCCAGGTGGGGTAAGGCTCTGTCCCCCTCCACTGATGACAAACCTGCCATTGGTCTCCAGGTCTCCCCTTTGGGCCAGGCAAGGGCAGAGGGAGATGATGCCCCAAAATGTAGCTTTGATTCTCTCTGTGGATGATCTCAAAGGGCTTTTCCAACCTAAATGTTTGTCTGAGTCCTTGGAGCTCAGAGCCTGGCCAAGCACCAGCTCCAATCCAGAGTTCCTGGAGCTCCTTGCACAGCCACGAGAGAAGCACGGAGAGGTAAGCAGGAGTGGCAGTCACACTGGAATGTCAGGACAGGAGCAGAGCCCCTGTTGGGCTTTATGCAGAATGGAACACAGATCCTTGGGTTTTTCATTCCCATCACACTTGTTTGCTCCACTCAATCCATGCTTTAAAGCAGGTCCAGACTGGGTTTCTCCTCCCCAGCTGGAATATCACAAATAACATCACTCGATGTGGGGACCACTCAGTGACACTTCCTGGGTGGCACAGTGTGGTTCATGCAGCAAGGCATCCATGACAGTGCTGTCAAACAGCATTTCAATTCCTGCCTTTTTCCAGGTTGCACAGAAAAACCATCACCTCGCAGAGCGCTGCTGGGGGCAGCTGTCAGGGCTGGGGTGGAGCTTTCTTTGGAAGGGAATTTATTGTCTCTCTGCTCATTGCCAGGTCTCTGCCACCTTCCCTGCAGATAATTTGGAGTACAAACAGCCCTATTGTGCCTGTCACTTCAGGAGCCCCCTGATAAACAAGGCTCAGGAGGGGAGCTGACGTGAAAATATGAGATTCCTCCTGCCCACAGCCAGTGCCAACATCCCAGACAAAATGCACCATCTGCATCAGGGCCTATTAAGTAAATTATTGCTCTGGAATTTTTAAAGAAAATAAGAAAGTAGTAAAAAGAGAAGGAGCCCAACGAAGTTCTTTTGCAAATTAGTCACGATTTGCAAGAAAAATGATGCAATTGAAGGAGCTCCTGGACAACAAATGAGCCCAAGGCTGAGACATCCATTAACGGGACCATTTGTATCAAGAAATTTCTTCTCTCCCACCTCATCTCAAGCTCCTCTTTTGAGGGCTTTTTTGGGTATGGGTTGAGATATGGATGCAGACAATCACTGAATGCTCTCCTGGCTGTCCTGAGCCCTGATTCTGAAGCCAGGGGGAGGCAGTGGTACCTAAGGGATATGCTGAGGATGTTCACCTCTGGTACTGAACCAGGAGGAGCTGTTGACACCCTGGAAAGCAGAGAGGCCCTGCAGAGACACCTGGACAAGTGAGAGAGCTGGGCAGTCACCAACTGAATTAAGCTGAACAGAGAAAAGTGTTGGATCCTGCTTCTGGGACTAGGTACCCTGGAAATACAGAGTGGGGAAGCAGGGGCAGGAGAGCAGCTGTGGGAAGGAACCTGAGGATCCTGGTCCATGGCCAGCTGGATCAGAGTCAGGAGTGGCCTGGAGCCAGCAGGGACATCCCTGTCCTGGGGGGCATCAGGAATTGCCAGCCAGGCCAGGGAGGGGACTGTCCCCCTCTGCTCTGGGCTGGGGCAGGTTTGGGTGCCACAGTATCAGAAGGACCTAAAGCTATTGGAGAGCATCCAAAGGAGGGACATGAAGATGGTAGAAGGTCTCCAGGGACAGCCATTTGAGGAGTGGACGAGCCCATTTGGCTTGTTCAGCTGGAGGAGAGGAGATGGAGGTCAGACCTCACCCTGATCTGCAGCTCCTCATGAGGGGCAGCTCCAGTCTCTGCTCTCTGTGATCAGGGACAGAGCTGTGTCAGGGTGGGATATTGGGAAAAGACTTTTCCCTCAGAGGGTGCTAGGGACTGGAACAGGCTCCCCAGGAAATGGGCACAGCTCCAAGGCTGCCAGAGCTCCAGCAGCATTTGGACAATGCTTCCAGGGATGCCCAGGGTGGGATTGTTGGGGTGTCTGTGCAGGAGTTGGACTGGATGATCCTCATGGACCTCTTCCAGTTCAGGATACTCCATGATTTTAACAGGAGCAGCATCCAGGGCACCTGCAGCCTGTTTGCTGTTGATGGGAGGCACTGGGAGAGAAGGACAGAGCTCACTGTCATCCTGGACAAGGGACACTGAGGACAACACAAGGCCTGGAGCTGGGAAAGCAGATGCATCTTCCATGGGGGATCTCACAGGAGGAAGCAGAGCATTCTGGAGCACATTGCCCATGGGGAGTGCCAGGCTGTCTCTGCTTGTTCCTTGTTGATGGCACCAATCCTTCCTCTCCCAGCCTGTCCCAGGCTCCTCCGGAGCTCCCCCAGCACAGCCAGAGAACACATCCCAACAAGGCTCAGTACAAGGCTTCCCAAAAGCCGGGCTCAAAATAACTCCACTCTAATGCGAGCAGCAGACAAAGGCAAAGAAAAGCAGAGGAGCAGGCACCCTTCAAGCTAAAGCATGTTATTAAGGAATATTCCTTTTTTGAAGTTTGCTGATTTTATTTTTATCATATTTTAGCACAAACCCTTTTCATGTTATAAATTAAGTAACTGCTGCAGAAGGGTTATGTTGTGGGGTGCTTTTTTTTTTAAGATGCATTTCCTATAAAGAGATTTTTAAAGTTTCCACTACAAAAAAAAAAAAAAAAAAAAAAAAAACCCCTAAAAAAAGTGGAAAGCTGTGTTGAATTATGTGATACATTGAAATTAAAATGAAATTCCAAATTATCTTGCAGTCAGGGGCTGATGTGGACTGAGTGATAATAAATAAAGGTTAAAAGGACATTGGCAAGTCTTTTTTCATGCCTTTCAATTTTTCCCCTCCCTGTTGTTTGTAAAAACCTCTTAGAAGATTAAAAATAATATTTCTTTCTCTATTGATTTTTTTTCTTTTTCCACATTTGAAAACAGCATTTATTTATTTTCTGTGTTTCTAATGGAGCTGGGATTAATGTGGCTTTATTTGGTCTCTGCTTGGCTAGTGCTTTCGGCTTGTGGAGGGACTCAGTGTGGCCCAGGAAGGATGATCACCACCAGGATTGAAGGAACCCAGCACCAAATTCCTCAGCACATTCCCAGCCTGGGGTCAAGGTCATCAGAAAATCTTTTGACCTTGGTGCGGGGACACAAAAAACTAATTTTATTTCACTTTGTCACCTTCTATCCCTATGTCCCTATGAGTTCTGCCTGGTCCAAAGGTTCCATCCCATCATGTCCCAAGTTCTGGAGGGAAGAAGAGATCGTAAAATCATGGAATCTCAGAATGGTTTGGGTTGGGAGGCACCTAAAAGCCCATCCAGTTCCACCCCCTGCCATGGTCAGGGACATTTTCCTCTATCCCAGGTTGCTCCAAGCCCCATTCAACCTGGCCTGGAACACTTCCAGGGATCCAGGGGCAGCCACAGCTTCTCTGGGAACCCTGTGCCAGGGCCTCCTCACCTCACAATTCTAAATATTTGGGGAACAATTTCTAAATATTTGGTGGGATCATTTATGGTAAGTGAAACTTTAAATGCTTCCTCCCTCAGGTTTCCTTCTCCTCTCTTTATACCCCAGAAAACAATGGACCAAATCACCCTTACTCCTTCGCTCTCTTACACTGCCCACCAACATTATTTTGTTAGGAAGGTGAATTTTATTCATGTGGGAAAGCAGTTTTCTTCAGTAAATATCAAGTTTTATCCATAAAAATGCATTTTTGTAGCAGGATATGGTTTTGTTTTGACAAAAACTGGAGCTGTCTCACATGAGGCCATGAGGGTGGGGGACCTCAGGAGAATATCTGCCCATCTTTCCTGCTGGATCCACCACCACGTTGTCAAGGACAGGTTGTAGCTAGGTGGGGGTCAGGCTCTGCACCCAGGGAACAGGGACAGGACAAGAGGAAATGACCTCAAGCTGTGCCAGAGGGTCTTCAGGTTGGACATCAGAAGGAATTTCTTCATGGAAAGGGTGGTCAGGCCTTGGAAGAGGCTGCCCAGGGGGGATGATGGAGTCCCCATCCCTGGAGGTGTCCATGGAATGCCCGGACACAGCACTCAGTGCCCTGGGCTGGGGACAAGGCAACGACTGGACAAAAGTTGGACTCAATGATCTTGGAGGTCATCTCCAACCTCAATCATTCTGGGATTCTGTGGGGGAAAAAAATAACAATAAAGTGCTGTCTGCTCTGCACCTGGGGAATTCCCTGCCAGGGGAAAAGATACAAGAAACCAAAATTACTTTTTAGATATGTGTTAAACTTCAGCTGCTCTTAAGGACAATCCACCCTAAAATCCAAGATGTGAAGAGAGAAAGTGGCATCCCTAGTAAGAAATAGAGCTTGCTGTGACCCCTTTGCAGCATTGGTCTATTGCTATTGCCTGGGACAGGGCTGATCCCATTCCCACAGCAGGAAGCTGGGTACCATCCCAAAAGCTGGGACAGCTCCTGGCATCCATTCCAGCATGATATGAGCCAGGTGGGGGAGAGACTGCATCATCTTTTCCTCATCAACCTTTGAGGAAACACTCCTTGAGGATGAGGCTGGTGTTTCACTAATTTCTGAGGAGGTTACTTGTGCATCCACTTCCAAAAGGAAATCCCAGATTTGGATATTCCATCTGCCTTTAGAGGATTACAGGTCAGAGGAGACGGCTTTGGCTTCACGCCTTCTGCTCTGTGGTCTCCTCCAGGGGCAGTTTTGTCTTGAACCTCGTTGGGTGTGGTGGATGGAGCTCTGGAGCTCGACAGTACTGGCATACCCAGGCAAAGTCACTCTGGCTTGGAACACCCAATATTTTGGGCAGAGAAAGTCTGGGATGTGGATGAGGTAAGCTTTGCCAGCAGAACCCTGAGGAGCAGCAGTGAACCTGCAAACCATCCTGTGTCCATGGGTCATCCATGCACAGGGATGTGTTTCCTTACATTCCTTTATCTGTGCACTCCTCACACAGCCCACCCCCATGCTGGGAAAGCCCTCATAGAGAGGGCAGGGCATTTCTTTTTGGGTGTCCCAGCATGTCACCAGTGCAACTAAAGCTCTGAAAGCCTCTGATCTTTGTTCAGCTCTAAGCTCTTTAGAAGGGGGAGAGCCTGCCAAGACATACTGGTGTAGGGCCCAGCATGGCAGGAATTTACAGTCAAAAACACTCCAAAACCCAATAAGAGAGCAACACCAATAGATGCTACTAAGATTTAATTCCTGTGCTCCTTGGGATGATACCTGGTGTTTTAGGGTCCCCAGTGCGGCATGAAAAGGGTTCTGAGAGGCAAGGTGTTAATTTTTTGGTCTATATTAAAACTTAAAACTTTTGCTGTGTGAAAGACAGTATTTCCAAGTAGCAGATGTGTTTCCTAAAAACAAAACCAAAGGGAGAAAGGCAGAGGAGCCACCCCTCCCTGGGGGATGGATGGGCATGGCTGGGCTCCCCTTATTTCCCTTAGCCAAGGGCAAAAAGCAATGTCCATGGGCAGCTGGGGTGTGACCAGCTCCATGGAGCCTGCTCTAAATCCCCACACAAAATATGCAGGATCCACCTGCAGAAGGGGGTTTTGGGGGGCTCAGGGAGGGGGGAAAAGGAATGAAATGAAACCCTCCCAATTTCCAGGTCTGCACGGGGAGCCAGCCCAGCAACAAGTCCAAAGGCTGCTTGCCTTGCACACGGCAAGTTTCACCAGAGCAGACTTTCTTATCGCTCTGCCTTCAACGGGGCTGATACTTTATTAGCATCTTCCCCGGTAATCCCAGCAAAACTGAGGGAAAAAAAGTGTCAGATCAAAAGGGGGAGTCTGAAAGCGGGCGGCTAAGCAGGTTGCTGGGATGCTAATGATTGCTTCCCTCATTCTCTGAGTGTCACGCACAACATCCCTAAGCCCGGCGCGGCGCGTAAGCCACACAAATAGCCATATTTGTTAACATTCATGTGACTCTTTCGTCTGAGCTGTATTTCCTTGAGTACACCACAATGAAGAGTTTCTTTTAATAGGGATCAACCAGGAAAAACAACTGTGAGGGACTTTTCTCTCCCTCTGCCTCCCTCCCTCCCTCTCTCTCTCACTCCCTCTCTCACTCTCTCTAAACCTTTTACACTGCGGTTGAACAAGCCTCTGGATAAAGACTTTATCCAAAAACCCCCTCTTTAAAGTTATTTCAAATTTCTCTGCAAGGCTTTCAGAAATCTGTTTGTTTGAGGGCAGAATTAGATGTGACCGGCGTTTTATTGTGACATAAAACCATATTTCTTCCCTGGAAGATTAAAAAATAAAATCGGTTAATAAGAAAAGCTGTCAGCAACAGAAAATGGCTGACATAATCCGTTTATCCTCCGAGCAATAAAGATATTGGTCCTTGGGAGTCTATCCTCTCTCTCATGTTATTTCGCCCAAAACATTATCTTCCCAGCATTCTGATGGATTAAGAAGTCATATGGGAGATAGCAGGGAAATGACAGATACAAAAAAAAAATAATATCCTTTCATTTCCCCTCCTCCCTGCACTCTCTCTCTCCCTTTCTCTCTCCCATTTTCTCCCCAGCCCCTCCTTTCCCTGCCTCCCTCTGTCTCTTTTTCTCTGTCCCCTTGGAAAAGTGCTCCATCTCTTTATTCCCAGCATCCCAGAGCTCTGCCAAAGTCCCAGGCAGCTAACCCCAGCGTGCTGGGGAGAATCCATTCAGAACTTCTTGGTCCCTCTTGCGCACGTGGAAGCACAGTTTAGCGCCATTCCATATCCCAACACGTCGTGAATTTTTAGGGATTGTTGTCCCAGCTCTCTGTCCCCACATTGAAACACTTTGAGTAAGTTGCTGGAGGAAAAGAGGTGAAATCCACAACTGGGTTTAGCTGGACCAGAGCTGGAGCTCTTTCCTGGGGTTTTTGGTGGCAAAATCCATGGATGAAAGTGGGATCTGGTCTTTGGAATCCTCTTGTGCACCCACAAACCTATTCTTGATGTCCCCTTGTAGAGAAGTGCTGCCACTACAGGATGACTTCCACCCATGTGTGATCAGTTCTGGTGGCCTCATTCTTGGTCCTGGGGATTCTGGTGGCCCTGGGGCTCCTGGAGACAGGAGCCAGCCCAAGACTGAGGTCCCAAGGCTCTGGGACACGCTGCTGTGACCCTGATCCTGTGTCCAGTGCTTTCTGTTCCACATGAGTATCCTTGGCATGCCCCCTTCCCTGGGGGAATCTGAGAGCTCCCTCTGCCACCAGTTCCCACCCAGCCACGGCTCAGTCTGACCAGGGCTTGCTCCAACATGACAGCAAATTCCTGGGAAGGCTTTGGGAGTGCAGGATTCAGGGTTTGGGAGGGACATGAGGTACCATTTAATCCCTTCCCCCTGCCCAGGGTGGGATCACACAGCCCTAAAGCAGCCCTGAGAGATGTTCACCCAACCTCGTCCTACAAACATCCCTCACTGCTCACTCTGCCGCCTCCCAAGGAAATTCATCCCAGTGTTTCTCTGCCTTTAGCACCAGTGGGTTTTTCTGAGCATTTGACTTAAATCTTCCCTGCTGCATTCCCAGAATGGTTTGGGTTGGAAGAGGCCTTAAAGGTGATCTTGTTCCACCCCCTGCCATGGGCAGGAACAACGTCCACTATCCCAGGTTTCTCCAAGCCCCATCCAACCTGGTCTTGGGCACTTTCGATTTGAGTTTTCCTTAAAAGTGACAATTCAATCAGCTTTAATGTCCATTAAAATTGCAAAGTGCAGCTTGGAAGGTTGGGTACAGTTGCCCCATAACACTCTGAGCCTCAGAACCAAAAAAAATTTATTTTTTCTGCCAGCACTTTTTTCCCATTGTCAAAGAACCAATGGAGATTAAAAAAAAAAAAAAAAAAATCACATATTAATGGCAATTTTACCAGGCTGAAAATGGTTTCAAGATTTCCAACTGTATTTTGGACTGCACAAGTAATACAAAAAATTTTTATATCCTGAAAAACTTGTTGGGACACTTTAAATACAGTAAAAGACAAAAATAATATCAAAATGGGGTTTTAAACTGTCATTTTCCTTCAATGTTTTGGTCTCCACTACTTTCCACCAAAAAGTATAGATTTAAAAATTTTTTTTCAACCTTTAATCATTCTTAAATGTCATTTTGTCTTTTGTCTTCCTTCAATAATGAATACCATCTCCTTGCTGATACTTGTGAAGTGATGAAGGAGCCTTCATATCTACCTGGAAATGTTGGAAACATCAGCCTGACATCAGAAATATCAACACCACACTGCAAATGCCCCAGAAAAAAAATCCCTTCCAAGAGAAAACCTTTTCTGCCTAAAATTTCAGACCTTGCTGAATGGGAAGGTCTCTACCCTTTCAAACAGGGTAGAAGACCCAGAATTCTGGTCGTAACCATGACATCCTCCCACATTTCTTCTCACAAGGACATTGAACTTTGAAGCAGACACATTCTGTGTTTTTATACATATATTTATGTGGAATTTATACAAGAAAAATAATAAAGCCCCAATGTGAATATGAGAAGCTAATTTTTCCAGAACTGGCTGAAAAACTGTTTCATTAGACCACCACAAAATCTGACCAGACTGCACCATTATAATGCACTGAAAATCCCAGTTTATTTTCAGAAAATATTCCTTTTTAATGGAAAGATTTAAGCTGAAACTTAACTCCACCCACCACTTTTGTGCCTACCCAAAAGCCTAAGCAAAGGTTCAAAAACATTTTTATTTTCACGAAGGGGCAAAGAAGAGCCTGGAGATCCTGTCCCAAAAGCTGACAATCAATTCAAGGGATTTCCAGGGGTGAAGAATGACCAAGTGGAAATGCATAAATATGTGGGAAAAGCAGAACAAGGGAGATATCTGCCTATCAGCAGCAGCTCAGGTGGCTCTCAGGGGAGGAGGTGGCACTGATCACAAACAGAGGCCAGGCAGGAGGGGTGTGTTTACCACGTCCAGCTGGGCAAATTTGTCAACTGCCTGTAAAACACATGATTATCATGGAATTACATGTATTACATTCCGTGTTTACCCTGATTCTTATTTAATGTAGAGATACTCTCCAGGGCTGGACTCACAGCAAATCAAGGAGGAATGTAAGAAGCAAACCTGGAATTCAGTAGCAGCTGAATAGAGGAAATTCTAAAGTAAACAAGTGGGGGATCTGAACTAAAATCATGGCCCTGATCTAAAGAATGGAGGTGAATCAATATCACTAAGCTGGGCTAACCCTCCCACAGAAGATGTTTCTCAAGCCAGTGAGTACTTTTGATGAAATAATTGTGCACTCTCCAACTTTCCTGCACAGATTGTGGTTCCCAAACCCCTGGAGAGCCTTGTTGATGACTTGTTTTGGCTTCGCATGAAAATTTCCCTCATCCCCTCATTCCTGTGGTGACCTTGGGCAGAACACCTCTACTGCTTGCATCTTAATTCCCTCCCTTTGAAACATGGTGAACACTCCTAAAATATCCATAGATCTCCTGCTGGGGACCGTGTGAGTGCTCTGGAACAACAGAGGTAAGAGGGAGGAGGAGGAGGAAATGCTCCATGAAGGATGAATGGCTGGTGGGCAGAGGGATGAGCTCCCATGGAGGCACCTCCTGGAAGGGGAGTCCAGCTGGATGTTGCCTCTGCATCCAAACATTCACAAAATCTTGTCATGATCCATTGGCTTTAAAAGCTTTGAGGGGTCTTTACAATTCTCCAACCTCATTTGTGTCACTACCAAGACCAGGGAATGCTCTTCCAGTGGGAAGCAGCTCTTCCTTGCCCTGTGCACGAAGGCTGTCACCCTGGTGATTCCTGAAATTGTGGGGCATCTTCTAGAATGGAAACCCATTTCTTTTGTGACCTGGAGAGAGAAACTCTGCTCTTAAATTTTGTCTCACCAGTTTAGGAGGTGAGACCTGTCCAGGTATGACAGGTTTGGATGATTGGAAAACATGGAAACCATGGTGGAAGTTGGTGATGTATCATCTTCCTTTGGCACAACAGAGAAGCCAACACAACTGGGACAGTTGGATTTGGTGTGAGACCACCCTTTGTGACCTCGGGGGTCCGGGACACTGCTCTGAGACACACCTCAGGGTGATTTTTCCTCTCTAATATTTCCCATTCCATGGTGGCACTTCAAGGGCTCCTCAGGATGTGGTTAGACAAGGTCAGATCTAGATCCCAAAATCACCCTTTCCTGAGGCACCAAAGAATTTGGGCAGCCCAAAACCCCGAACTGGCACCGACCTTCAGCATTTGCACCTCTGCTGATGTGTGACAGCACCCTGTGAGTGCTGCTGGCTTGGCACGGGCACAGGAGACAGCGAGGAGGACAGAGAGGAGGAGACACACACACACACACACACGCTCACAGGGATAAAAAGGATAACTGGATCCATGAAAATAAGCCAAGCACTGCCATCATCGGTCTAAATGCAGATAAGTATTGTACTGAAAACAAAGATTACTTGTACTTTGTAGATAGAGACGTGTTTTGTTACAGGATGCTTTGTATGGAATTGGGTCACAGCAGAATATGAGCCAACTCCCCCCGCCCGCCTCCTCCCAGCCTTCCTCTCCGCCTGCCTATCCTTTGAATCTGGAGCCAAATCTCAAGGGGAACGGAGTAGAAATTGCTACAGTTTTGCCTTTTTTTTTTTTTCCCTTGGCTGGGATTTGCTTTTCATTTGTGGGGCAATACTCGCGCCTCTCTGCCATTCATCTATTAATTAATGTCATTGATGAGGAGCTGCTCCGGCTCAGCCTTGTGTTTGCAAACCTCTGGAGGGAGTGGGGCAGGTGAGGTGCATCCAGAGGATCCCAAATTCAAGTGCCAAGGGAAGAACAAAAGCTTGGCCACCCTCCCCTCTCCTTGTGCCCCTCACCATGTCCTTGTGCGCTGCCCCCTTTGGCACATGTGCTGTGTCCATCACTTTCATGTTTGGCCACCTGCTTCTCTTTCCCCAAATCAAAGCATCTCCTGATGGCCTTCAGGAATTCTCCTGTGCCAGGAAAGAGTTTGCACCCACATTATTTATGGGTCCTATGGCCTGCCCTACCCTTTGTGGTTATTCCAGTCCATGACTTGGGCACCTTCTACTGGAATTTGTCAGCAAACCAAAGTTAACACCCAAGACCTTGGCCAGTGGAAGCCTTTCTGAATCCCAGGCTTCTCCATTTCTTCTCCAAGACATGATAACCGAGATCAAGTGTCCCCAGAATCCTTTGATCTGTGCCTGCATGCTTCCCCTGGATTGCCCTCCTTGGTTCTGGATGCTGGCACTCCTGAGTGAGTGTGTGACTTGTCACGAATGCCACAGAGGAAAGGAAATCCAAATTCCAGCCATGCTCACATGTAGGGAGTTAACCAAGAAGAGAGTTTCCTGCTACCTGGGAAATGCTGATTTCTTCTCCTTTCTCCTGACAAAATAAAAACTGCTTTAGGTCTCTTTCTAAGGAACCAAAGAACCATGTCCACAAATGTTTGTACCACAGCTGGAGAGATGGATGAATTTTTCTCCATCTATAGAAGGCAAAAATTTCTTTTTTTCCTTTTATTTTTGTTATATTTTCTTATTTTTTCTATTTTTTGTCTTTTATGATTTCTTTTTTTTATATTTATTTTTACTTTTTTCTTTTTCCCTCCTTTTTTCTTTTTCTTTCTTCCTTTTTTTTCTATTTATTTTTTCCTTTTTCCTCCTATTTTGTTTGTTTTTTGGTTTTATTTTTTTATCATGCAGAATACCAGGGAGCATCACAGCCAGCAACAGGGCTTTGAGAAATGGGCCAAACAAGGTCCATCTCTGAAATCTCTGACACAGCACCTAAGACTGGACCTACCAGCCTTCAATCAAGATTCCCAGAAGATGTGAAACATCTTGTTTCTACAAAACACAGGGAAGAATTTTGAGTTAGTGGGCTCTAGATGTCCATTGGAATGTGCAATATTGGATCATGGTGTGGTTGCTGGTAACTGCTCACTCTTTATTTTACCCATAAGAAATCAGACACAAGCTGGAAATTTGAGTGGATTTACATTTCCTTGACCTGTTATCAGTCTTAGACCTACAATTGCTTTCAGGCAGATGCCACTTGAACCACCTTGAGCCACATGGCATCTTCAAACCCTCTCTGATATGTGGGACTTCCTCTCATGGGTTGCTCCCAGCACCAGGATCCTGGGAACTGCAGGGTTTCTGTTTGACAGCCCACAGAACCTTCCCTTTCCCACACCATGGCACAAGGGGTGGGACACCTCAAAACATCCCCAGTGTAGTCCAAGATGGCAAGACCATGAGTTGCTGGACTTAAAATCTGCCTGGAAGTGTTCAAGGCCAGGTTGGATAAGACCAGGAGCAACCTGGTTTAGCGGGAGATGTCCCTGTCTATGGCACAATGGTCTTTAAGGTTCCCTCCAACTCTCATATGATTCCCTGATTTTTAGCAGCTAAAATGATGCATAGGCTAGGTTGGACCCTCTTATCCTCTCCAGAAAGTCCAGATGCTGCTTCTTCAAAGATATTGTTTCTTCCAGCCCTGAGTTTGGGGGGTTCAAATTGGTGCCTGAGCGCTACTCAAATAAAGAGGCTTTTTCCCCCAGTGCTGAGTCAGGTGTCCCTTCCCTCCTCTCCCTGCGCTTCCCTCAGGGTCTGATCCAGCCCCATTAGAGCTGATGAATCCCCAGTGAGCACAGACGTCACGGCGTGGTGCAGCATAAAGTTTTTATGGGTGCAGGTTGGGAATGAGGCGCATAACTCAGCGCCGCAGTGCCACTCGTGAGTAATGCGCCCATTCCGCACTCCGCGGATAAAACCTTTATGACCCTCCACAGCTCCGGGTATTGCATCTAATATATGCACCACTATAATGACAAGCACTGAAAACCTGCTTTTTTAACCTGTTTTCTTCCCCCCATCATCTCCCTTTCTCCTTCCCGCCCTTAAATACCCCTCCTCCGTGGCTGCTTCCTGGCGCTCCACTTCTGCTTTGTCAACTACCTGGGGAACCCACTCCATTGATATTCTGGACAAGGTTTTGATTTGGGGAAAAAAAAATAAAAAAAACAACCCACCACCACAGAGTGAGCGGCATAATTTAAAAATCAAAGAAATTCATTTCAGTAGTAAAAGGTTAACAGCCTTTAGGAGGAACACTTTTTAATCACCCACGTCTAGACTCTATCACTCGAATCACCGGCAGCAGGAGTGAAATATGGCTAAGCCCCCGTCACCAAACAGCACCTAAAGACTGTTGTATTTAATCATGTCTGTGCACTAGTTATGGATTTTCATTATGATTCCCGATGCTGTTGCGCTGTGTAAAATATTAATATCCATAGTAATGATGCATGAAGCTTGGAGTGTAATTTCTTCACTCTCCTTGTCTGATATTAAATTGTTACCACTTTATCATTTGTGTAGAACTGCACGTTTCAATTAATCTTTCCGTATCAGCAGCCCTGATTAATATAGATCATGATTCATAAGCTTATCGTCACTATAGTTTTAACAGATCATTTATAAAGATCTTAAATTTCAGGGCCTGGGAGGCGCAGCCACTCCGTCCAAGGCTTTTCTCACTTCTTGCTCCAGCAGGTTTCTCCATTCACACAACTAATTCTGGGGAAGAAAATTAGCCAGATAAAAATGCCTCCTTGATTTTTCTTTTTTTTTTTTTTTAACTTTCCTAACAGCCACCAGTAAAGTTCTTCCGCATTCACCTCAAAGAGCAGGAGCTGTGTGAGTAGAGCTGCTCATCAGCTTTGGTTTTCCTTGGTTCATCCCCTCCATGGGAGCTGCCCTGGGTCCTTACATGGGTTTTCATGGAATCACAGCATTGTTTGAGTCAGAAGAGACCTTAAAGATCACCCAGTTTCAACCATGTTGTGGGCAGACATATCTTTTACTATACCAAGTTGCTCCAAGCCATGTCCAACCTGGCCTTGGACACTTCCAGGGATGAGACAGCTCCTTGATAATTACTGGTCTTCTCAATCTCCATGTGGTGGTTAATTTTTGGTGCTACAAAGCCATGCTGGAAGGCCCGTGGGAGGAAAAATCACTGAGATTTTGCACTTTCTGCTGGCCAGAAAGACTTTTCCACCTCACTTTGCAAAATCATGGAGGGCTAACTTCTACACTTGCATGAAGAAGTGACCTCCATCCAGAGCCAGCCTTCCTTGTCCACGTTATCCCAGATCCACAGCAAGCAGTTATTGCACAAGGAGCTGCCAGGGCTTCTACAAGGCGATTTTCTTGGAGCTGGGAAGCGATTCCCACCCCCTGAGTTCCCCATGGAGAGGTCTGGCATTACCCAGTGCAGCAACACGGGCGCTCCTCAGGCAGGATGCTCTCCAGCAGCGCGTGGCACAGATGCTTGCCTTGAAAATTAATGGCAGAAAGAGGGAAGGGCTGCTCAGCTGGGGATGGAGAGATGGAGTCTCGCACGCGGGAGCGCCAGGCGTTTTCAGGACACTCTGATAATCGTGGTAATGAAGAACAGCAAACGATTAGTCATTTTTTAGTGGATAGAGCAGGAAAAGGCGCATTAGATAGTTTAAAAAATCCATCAAAGGTCCCTGTCTAGCTTTCTGTGTATTCTCCAGGGCTTTGTCAAGTGATCTTAAGTGTCTCAAATAATGGCAAGACTCATGAGACTATTTAAAATCCTAACAGATGATTTTTTTTTCCCCCCTACTTACATATTTTCTTTCCTGACAGTCCCGGAATTCCTCATTACAACCCTCAGTTGTGATTTGCAATAGGATGTGGGGTTAACAAGGGGGAACAGCTCTGGAAATCCCACCGAGAGCCAGGTGTGAGATGGAGCAATGAGACACACTGAGTTTGGTAGGGGCAGAAAAAGCCAGGAATTAACAAATCTCTGCCATTTTCTCCCTCTACTCTGTCCCCATGGCACTGCTGAGAGTAGGTGAAGCACAGCTCCAAGGGGTACCTCCTCATTGGAGTAGGATGTGGTGGGCTCCTCTCCTTTCTGCTCCTCACCCCTGTGCCAAAACCGGCGTGCTGACAGCAACGCCGCGGTGCTTTATTAACCTCCTGCACTCCCTGAGTAACCCAGGGGAAGGGAAAAACCCTGGCAAGTATACATCCCTATCTGAAATCTATACAGCAAGACAGATCTGGCTGGAGCAGTCTTTAGGGCATATATACATTACGAGGCTACAGTGAAATATAGCCCGGAATTTGTCTCCCCAGATGAGATAATGTGGCTGCGTTAACAGCTGCAACTGTCACTTCCAAGTGAAGTAGTGGGTATTGTGTTGAGTACATTTGCAGGGCAATTTTCCAGTTGGAATAAAAGGCTTTCCGAGGTGAATTTTGCTTGGGTTTTATCCATCTATCTGAGGTTATTTTTATATATATATTATACAAATATTGACTGGATCTGAGGGCAATAGAGGTAAAATATTGCACTAGGAAAGAAAATAGTTCCCAAGTCTCTCTATATAAATTTTGGCCTCAGCTAAAGGCTCAGGGCAATATATGACATTTTTCCCCTCAGGGCACAAAATTTTACTGCTCTTGCTTCTTAGCTATTTTATTATCCTTTTGTATGTTTGTATAGAGGAAAGAGATAGGGGAGTGCTGGGCTTGGGGGTTGCTGCACAAAGCAATGAGCTCTGGAAGAGTTTTGCCTGAAACGTGAATTTGCATTGCCAGGATCTGTGTTTTAAAGGCACTGTGTAAAATACAGATAAATACCCTTCCCCCTGACTTTTTCCCCCTCCAAAAATAAATATAATATAATAAATTCTCACCATTATTCACGAGGAGAGTTCCAACAGAGACCAGGGCTCTGCTGTACCAAGCTCTCTGAAATATATTTTAGGTAGCTTAGGTACCAGGCAATTTATGCATGGACAGAAAAGCTGTGCCGGTTTAAGGAGATCCAGACTTTCAGTGGCAGCAATGGAAATTCCTGCCACATTCTGCCTGTTTGCCCACTCACCTCACTGGGAATGTAACATCCATGTGGACAGGCTGGTGCCTGAGCCCCTTTAGACACCCAATGAGGGCAAACTGAAAGCCTCCTTTTCAAATTTGCCCTGAAAACTTCAGATGAAAAGTGAGTGAGTGAGGGGAATGAGTGAGTGAGGGGAGTGAGTGAGGGCTGATGGCCAAGGAAGGGATTTATCTCAGGGCTGGGCCTTGGGGCAGGAACAGGACAATGTCCAGCTCTGTGTCCAGCTTCACCAAGGCACTGAGCAGGGGCTGAGGACACAAAGGCATCAGGATGGCTGAGGACTGAGAAACAGCAGCTCATGGGGAGATGCTGGGAGACACAACCCCATCACTCTGTCAGAATGAAAAGCAAGACTTCAGCTCTTGGGGGCACCTTCCTGTTGGAGAACATGGAAAGGCTGGAAGGCTGGTGAGTGGAGACTAAACCTAAGTTAACCATGAAATTAATTTTTACCTGCAGCTGGGCCGAGAGACAGAGTGGGATTTGGCTCCTTCACTTTTGGCAGGTCAAGAGTATTTCTCTTTGTCCTGGGCAAACTAGCAGTAGGAGCAAAACCAAGCCCTCATAGGTCAAGTTTGGGCTGTGTTTTCCCCACAGATCTGTTCAAGACCCATCCAGCTCTTCCCATGTCTGTTTTGGCCTTAGGGGAGGTGTCTGCCTTGGGATCCAACCCTCAAAGATCGCAAACCCATTTTCCACCCAAACCATCCTGCAGAGCTGACCCAGCTGGAGATCCAGCCACCCAAATCTCATCCTCAGAGAGATGGCAGTGAGGCCACCATGGTCCCTGTGCTGAGCAGCCAGAGAGAATCGAGAGAGGAAACAAATCACCAGTGGCACCTATAGCCACCTGCAGAAATTAGAGTCTGACTATAAGGTCACAATAAATCAGTGCACTGACAAGGAGATCTACCCTTTGTCCAGGGTACAAGATTTATATCTGACCCCAGGCAGGGGCATTTCTTCTCTGATTTGTTAAATGCTGAGGAGAAAATGGAGCTAGATCCGAAGCCTGATGAGAACCTGATTGCAAACATTCCTACCCCACCTCGCTCTTCCCCCTCAGCAGACACACCAGACTCTCTCCCAGGATTCTGTATTATGTTTGAAGAGAGCCACTATTTTTTCTCTCTGTGATGGACCAGCTTTTGCAGAAGTTGATGATGTGTTTTGTTTTCCTGATGATATTCTGTTCAGAGGGCTCTCTCTCACATGGTGTCTGTGGGCTGTATCAGAATGGGATGGGTGCTGGCCAGAGGGAAGCACAGCGCATCCCAGTGATGTGGGAAGGGGAGACACCTTCCTGGGGTGCAGGAGGGATCCACACACTGAAAGGAAAAGAGGTTTCTGAAAATGTGTTTAATTTCCAGGGTTTCTTTAAGAAAAGTCTTTCAAACCCAGGGCTAAATTCAGCGTGATCAGGAGGGAATTAATTTTGCACAAGCGAAGGGTTGCACCACAGGAGCATCCAGGATTCCATGCATGGCTGGACAGGGTTGAGACAAACAAATGACCTTGGTTAAGACCAGGAGAGAGGAAAACTGCAGTACCTGAGCTCTGCCTGCTCCAAGACCAACCACGAGGACCTGTCCCACCACGAGGTCTGGGCTGTGTTCTGTGCCACCTCCACACTGATGGACCAGGTGGATCCAGGAGGACACCACCTTCTCCCCAAAATGGCAAACAGGATTTCCTCCCTTACCTCCTCAGACAATACCTGCAGAGGTTCAAGTCCACTTGTAATTTAGAGCAGCCTGATCTAACTCAAGGAAACCACCCCCTGCTCCCATCCCATCCACCCTGCACCTTGCAGCACAGGCACTGGCAGCAGCAGTGGGAAAAAAGGGAACAATCAATTCATTTTGGCATTGCTTTACAAGCCTTAAACTACCAAAGCTCTTAGTTTTCCATGTTTTTCGTCTCTCACCACTAAATTATTCCTTAATGGACTATTGTCGCAATTTCAGGAATTTTTGTCATATTATAAATGCAAACATGCCTGTAAATCTCACTGTAAAATCTCAGCAGGAGAAGCCTGAATAATCATAAACAGTAAATATTTTGCCGTGGCAATGGTTCATAGGGGAAAAATTACCATTTTACTTCGGTTTGGCCCAAATGTGTTTGATTTCCTTGGAGGTTGTTGAGGGATTTTTTTGGTGCAGTCTCCTGCAATATAAATAATAATGTAGCCAGATGCTTGGTACATAAACACATGGCTGATGAGCAGAGGGATGTGAAGGATAATGTTCATCATCTTTAAAACATTAAGAAACGGGTCTACTGCTTTTAAATTGTAAAAATTTCATGGCATAAACCAAATGTTAATACCCAGGCAGGATCACAGCGGTGATTGAAATGGCCTGGAGTGATGGTGCAATCTAGGGGGTTTTGACCCACAATCCTGCCCTTTCTGAACAGAAGTTTCAAAACATTATAGATGCAAACAATTTGGAGAAGAGGGCTGGAATGTGGTGGTGACGTTAGGCCATGAGGCAAAACCAGAGTTCTCTAAAGTCATCTCCCTCACATTTGGTTAATTCCTGCTCCATCTGGAGTCATTTGGAGCAGGAGGTTCAGTCCCTCCTGAATGGGACCACATCTCTACTGGGTATCCAGTGCCTAGAGATTCCAGAGATCCCTCTGGAAAACAGAATACTCCTTTCTATGATCATGGAAACCATATCTGAATAAGAACTTACCTCTGAGTTATGAATAGGAATCGATCATTTAACGATCGAGTGATTATTAAACGTTAAATATTTATCACTTCTCTGTGCATGTGACTCTAAATTCCAGAGGTTTAGCAGTATCACCAGCAGTTTGGGTTGGTTCCCATTGTCCCATTTCGCTTCACATCCTCCCAGATTCCAGCAGGCCACAACTGTGATAGTGGGATGGAATCAATACCTCCTTTGTAGAAAAGTCTATAGCCATGCAAGAGAGAATTCCCAGCACCCCCTGCTCCAGAAAAATCTGCATAGGGTTTCCCATTTCTGTTCCATTGGTGCCACCTATTGGTAAGTGCACATGTCATTGCATGGAAATTGTCATTTCCTTGGAGGAGCCGTGACAGGGACATGGGTCTCTCACCAAAGATGTGGTCATGACATAGACACCATCTGGGGCAGGCAGAGAACAAAGTGCTTTGGTCTCCTTTGGTCTCATCTCCACTGACCATTTTCCACCAAGTTTAGTTCCCATGAACCTTCAGTCAAACCTCTTGGTGCAGCTGAGTTGAGTAGAAAACCCTACAGCTGGATTCTGCTTAGCCTGGCCACCGTCTCCAATATCAGTGGTCTGTCCCACAAAGGATGTGGCGCCTCTTGGAGTCTGCCCAATCCTAGGTGGATCTGACCTTCACAAAAACTCTCCTTGGTTCCATGTATGTCTGACACAGTGATTTGGCCACAAAAGCACCAGTGTGATGTTCTTCATGCTGGGTATCCATCCATGGGGCAAGATCCCAGGGAGAGTTTGCTAATGTCACTTTCAGGAGATGGGAAAAATCCTGGTTTATGTGATTTATTTTGATGTTCCAGTTGAACAGTTATCCAATAGCAATAATAACTCTATTCCCTTTCTCCATTGACCAGGTCTTCCTTAGGAAGCCTTCCCAGGCAAACGGAAGGAAGAAAAAAAAAAAAAAGAAAAATCCCTGATTTATGAAGATTAATAATTAATACAGATGGACCACTTTATGTCCCTGGAGAGCATCTCCCAGGAGATCCGTGGGGCATCCTTGTGAAAGAGAATGAAGCTCAGCTGGAGTCTCACCAAACTTTGCCAGGCAGGAGACCTGTCTACAGGCACACAGAACTTCTTGCTCAGTTTAGACTTGGAAAAGATTAAAAGTCAGATTCCAAGGATATCCAAGGACATCAGCAATCCCTGGGCCAGGCTCCTGTCCCAGATCCTCCTCCAGTTCAAGCAAAGCCTTTGCTTCCTCAGCTCTGTTCTCCTTGCTGAGGCTGTCACCAGACTTTTGGGAAGTGGTGACAGGAGAGGGAGATCAGAGGGAGAATTTGTGGCCTGGATAACCCTGGAGGAGCCCCAGAGCCCTGTACCCAGTGATCCTGCAGGATCTGCAGACACACAGAGCATTCCCTTGTGCAGTCCAGGGACATTGCCCTAAGGATGACTCCTGTTCCCACCTCAGCCTCCAAGGAGCAGCACATGACCCCAGGATGCCTCAAATTCATGGATTAATCAGGATGAGTCCTGCTGGGAACACACTTTCTCCATGTTCCCATCTGATGAGTCATTCCTAGCAATGCCTTCTCCCACATCATTTTCCATGAAGGCTGGAGCCAGCCCAGAAAGGTGCTGTTCAGCTCCCTGCTCACCTCCATCCCACCCTTTCCAGAATTCCCAAGCTCTCCCAGAGGCCCCTGTCTCTGATCCCAACACAGCCCTTCCTGTCCCTTACACTTTCATTTCTGTTTCTTTACATCTTTATTAAACTGTATAGCCACTTTGATAGGAAAATTGAAAAGAAAAAGATATGAGGGACAACAAAAAAAGCCATAATTATGAAGATTCAATTTAATTTTAAAGGTTGTGGAAGGAGGAAAAAAAAAAGAAGCAGGAGAAGAAGAAACCAAATTAATTTAGCAGGAAAGCATTGCATGAAATATTGTTGGAGTTTAATAACCATGCAAAGACAGATGATATGTGTGGAAAAATTAGTTGTAGGACCTCATAATAGTCTATTAATATTTTCTACAGGCACAGAAACCCTTTGCTGAATGATTGTAACAAAGTAATCTTTTTTTTTTAAGACATTAAAAAATATCTTCAAAAGGAGAAGACGGCAGCAATGTACAGACTGTAGGGAGCGGCGACCCCGGCGGGGCGGGAGAGATCCCAGGAGAGATCCAGCCCTGGCTGCTCTGCTCTGCCACCACTGAGGACAGCTGTCCCAAATGGTGGGACAAGACCCCTTGCAAGGTGTCTCTCCCCAATTTGGGTGTGACAGCCCACCCAAACTGTCCCTTCTGCCAAAGGCTGGGTGGCTTGCAGCGGAAGAGGGCAATTTGATGGGTTGGGTTGGATTGGATTGGATTGGATTGGATTGGATTGCGTTGGGTTGCGTTGGGTTGGGGTGAAGAGATCCACAGAGGGGGCCATGCCCATGTCCATTCCCACACACAGCTGCATTTTTCCCTTCTCTTCCACTCCAGGGAGCGGTTAGGCGCAGCTCTGCTCCCCTCCATCCTTGGCCTCACAGCCCTGTTTTCTGCAGACCTCTCAGAACCTTCCTGACCAGCTGTACCTCCACAGACGGGTCTCTGTCACCACAACGGGACAGCAATGGGCAGGCATGCCCCAAACAACAACAGCAGCCCTTCTCAAGGCAGCCTCAGGACACCAAGTGTGAGCATCAACTCCTTTCAGAGCCCGGAACAGCCCTGGATTTGGTCCCGTGCAGACATGGATGCTTGGGTTGACTTCTCATCTTCTGTCCAACACAGAGAGGACAAAGAGGTCCCCACCATAGTGTGGTGGTGGAAACCTGCTGGCAGTGCTGAGGGTGCTCAGCCAAGGCATCACTGCTGCACAAAGCCTGGGACAGCAGGAAGGAGCCTGGGTTTGGGAGGACAAAGGGAATGGGTCAGCCACAGAAGAGCTGCACCCATCTTCAGCAGCGTTTGGCTGCTCTAGAAAAATCATCAGGAATATTTTTGTCTGAGGGGCTGTGCCCGTGAAGGAAAGGGTGGGGTTATCAATTGTGAAATACAAAACCTGGGTGTGCACACGTGTCTCTAAAATCAGCACAGACCCATTCCAATGAAACAACACCAGGACTGCACCAAGACAAAGGATGTAATTCAGAGAGGGAGGGGAGGTCTCCGTTTGTGGACGTTTTAACTTGGTCTCTGGAAAGGATGTATTTCCTTGGTCCTAAATGGGATTTGCTTTAGCTCCAGACAAAACCCTTAGGATCCTGTAAACTCAACTAGGTCACTCCTGCAAGGAAAAAAATAAAATGAAAGAAAGAAAGGAAAGGAAATTAAAGGCTGAAATGAAAAACAAAATTATACTAAAAGGATGAAATGAAGGGAAATGGAATAAAATGTAAAAATAAAATAAAATAAACCCAGGACAAAACCAAACTGAAATTCCTCATTCAGATTCCCCTTTCTCCTATTTTAATCTGTATAGTACCATCCAGTTCCAGCCTCCCCCTTCCCCTTTTTTTAAATACAGTCTAATCCTGAGTGTGAACTGATGTAGTTTGTGTGTTAGGGGGGAAAAAAATCTCTCTCTCTTTCTGCCTTTTTTTTCCCTTCTTCTTTCCTTGGCCCAGTTCATTATTTTTCTTTCTTGTCACTCAGTGTGATAGGTTGAACAGAAGTGCACAGATGAGCACTGAAAACGGTGTCACAAGGCCTTAATCTAGTCTTTAATGCCTGACTTCAGAGATGTCATTTATCTTCTAACTGCAGCAGGCTTCCACCAACTTTATCTCTAATAATATATTGATGGATTAAAAGGGTCGGGCAGGAGACCGGGCTGGAAAAATTGCTTATTGACATCAAAATACAGTGCCCTCAACCTGATAAACATGGAGGGGCTCGTGTATCTCCCAGAATAGTTGGCGTTGCTATAATTTTTTTTTCCAGCGTGTTTCTCCCAGGTTCATGGGGTGGTCCAGTAAAATAAACAAACGGAACAAATAAATGGGAAATATGGTTTGTGCGTTGAGGCAGCTGAGTGGGAGCCCTGGCATTGCTGGAATGGTTTAATGACAGCACCAGGCAGGGCTTTTTATCGCCGAGCACGACCTGGCAGGGGAAGGCTGCCATTGTTTTAGGGGGTCGGGGGGGGTTGGGGTGTGTGGGATTTGTGAGAGATTGCAGCACCCTGGAACAGCATTTTGGGAGGCTGCTCCTCTCCCCGTGGTGTGAGAGTCGGGAGCTGTCTGGAAATCTTTATGGCTGAAATTCATCCCTTGCTGCATGGATCCTGTGCAAGGAGAATTAAACGGGGGAGAGGAAGGGAATGCCACGCAGAGCATCAGCAGGAATGCTGCCTGACCTCCCCTCTCTGACAGATGGCTACCCAGAGGGGAAGTGAGGGCTAGATAAACCTTATTTTGGGGATGACACAGATGCAGCTGGAGGAAACATCCCCCTTGCTCCTCAGCCACTTGGAGTTGATGCTCATTCCTGATTTATCAGTCCTTTCTGATTCCCATTGCTCCTCTTGGCTTGGAGAGTGCTCTCCCAAGGTCCTCCAGCACAAAAATTGGGCTGTCGCCAAAAAGCTTCCTAACACCACACCAGAGGCTCAGTATCCCATAGCCTCCATAAAAGACAGCAGAAAGGTTCTCCACCATGTTCCAGTTGGGTTTACTAATCCTATGGGACTGCTGGCAGGAAAACCCTTTCATTTATCTTCTGTTTAGGAAGATTGTTGCAAATAGAAATGACAAAAAAGCACAGATCTTCATCTGGAAGGGATCTCCAACAGTTTAAGTCTGGTTTATGGTAAGGCCCGGCTGAATGGCAAAGTCCTGAAGCCTTTCCTTGGAAGATAAAGTTGAGAAAAACATCCCCAGCAGGACATTGCACTTTGGAATGATGTCCTGGGGCAATTCCAGCTTGACCTTTATCAGGAACTGGAAGGATAGGAAAAGTGGTAATGAGTTCAGTGGGATATTTAAGTCAGATATATGGAAGGAATCCTTCTCTGCGAGGGTGGTGAGGCCCTGGTACAGATGTCCAGAGAGGCTGTGGCTGCCCCTGGATCCCTGGAAGTGTCCAAGGCCAGGTTGGAGGGGACTTGGAGCAGCATGGGACAGTGGAAGTTGTCCCTGCCCATGGCAGAGAGTGGAATGAAATGAAATGAAATGAAATGAAATGAAATGAAATGAAATGAAATGGGCTTTAAGGTCCCTTCAAATCCACATCATTCCATGATTCTATGATTCCATTATTCCCTCCATCCCAATCCATCTGGTCTTCTTCAATAGGGATGACTCAAAAATCCCACCCATTGTGCACTGGGATGGACATATTCCACTAAACTACTGCACAGGCTTCCTGGGAAGCCCATGAGACAGACAGATACAGAGATAGACTTTGTCACCAGAAAAAGCATTTCATTTCATTTCCCTGGAAAGAAATTCCATGAAAATCAATCCTCCCACAGAAAATGCTGATTTTTGGCAAGAAGCCTTTTTGTGATCGGGAGCTGCTTCAATCCAAAAATCTGAGCAATCTGAGCAGCTGTGGCTGCAAGAGAGGTCACATTTCACTGGGATGGGCTTCGTGTGAAGGCAAGTTTGAGGGAAGTGCTGACCACCACCACCATTCCCATCCAGGAACCATAAGAACCACAGAATCAGGGAATTATTTGGGTTGGATGGGACCTTAAAGGCCATCCAGTCCCATCTCCTGACATGGGCAAGGACACCTTTTACTGTCCCAGGTTGCTCCATGCCACATCCAACCTGGCCTTGGACACTGCCATGTATGGGGAGTCTGCAACCTGCCCCTCTCCCCGTGGGGAGGAATATAATTGCAAAAATAAATAAACAGAGATGGAGAATGGAGAAAAATCAGCCTGGTGGCCCCAGATAATCAACCAAGCCATGACTCTGGCTGGGAATGTAGCTCCAGGAGTGACCGGCTGAGCATCCCATGGTCTGGAGCCCCAATTCCTCAGATGGGAATGACTGGCAGGCACTTGCAGACAGCAGAACACAAGCCTTGCATTTTAAGATTGTCTTTCCCAAATTTACCAGCTGAAACGCTGCATTTATCAGCTGAATTTATCATCTGAAATGCCTCAGACTTCTGGGAAAGCTGCCTCTGGCTGACCACTTGATGGGAAGAATGTCTCCAATTTTTTTGGCATGTGGAACTAAAGCAGCTGAGCTGCTTTCCCCTACACCTGCCAGTCACTCCTGGCTGCATTTTATCTGAGCACCATTTTCTAATTTCACCACTATCATGATGCATTTCTGCAGGAGGTGGCTAAATGACAAACCACAAGGATTGGTACATTTGGAATATAAATTGAATAAATTACTGTAGTTAAAAATAGCCATTTAATACCCATATTCTGTTAAGGGAAAAAAAAAAAAACAACTGATTTTTTGTAAGCACCATTCTTCACGTGTTTCTCAATTTTCAGACTTCCTGGCAAGCAGAGAAAAAAACTCCAAATAATGTGGGGTTCTTCCTCAGAAATGGAATTCTCAGAAGCATTTTGCAGGACTTTGTTTCCTTCTCACTAAATTCACTGGAAGGATCCACAGTGTCATGACCAGTGCAGAGTTTGTCCAAAACTGCTTGGTTTTATAATATCCCTGTTCTCTGAGACATCTCGCACATCAACTTTTTCCTTTATTCCCTTTAGTTGCCCCATCCTTTCCTGAATTTCCAGCTAATCTCTTGTCACTCTTTATGCAATGGGAGTTAGTGGGAGTTTCTCATCCCAAAGCCACACGTTATGGCATTTGCCAGTCCATGAGGTACCTTGAGCTCCATCCTACAGCCAGCCCCAGCCCCTCCTTGCTGCTTCACTCCCAGGATTGGGATATTAAGGAAGCAACAAAGCTAATTCACAGCTCTTTGCTGCCTGCAAACTAAGCCACGGCAAACTCCCACTGGCGTCCGTAGCACTGATATTTTCTCCTCAAGGCTCCACGATTTTCCACTGTTAAATATTAACATATTTTACATGGGAATGGTTCACCTGCCGAGTGGAATGATAAACTCAGTGGATAGGTTTATTTCCCAGGGCCGGTCATTGAAAATAAAAAACATCCATATCACACTTGGCCATCCTTACCTGTTTTCCTATTATTCTCCAGAAGCAATTGCCCAGGATTTAGTGGAGCCATTCCCCAAAGGTGTGGGCGTGCCCAGCTATTTGTGGTGCCCTATCCTAGCCCTTCCAAGGTGCCTTCTCTCTCAAACCACTTTTCCCCTGAAGAATCACCCAGTCAAAACCCTCATTATTTTATAACTTCTCTGCCCCACTTCTCTTCTCACCTTGTTAAATACTGCTGGAGCAAAGGAGTTCAGTAGCTCTACCATTTTAGCAACACCATTGATTTTGTCTCCCTCTTCATTTATTAATGGAACTACTTTCTCTCTAGTATTCCCTTTTCCCTGATATAATTGTAAAAGCTCTCTTTATTCCCCTTAAGCCTTTCTGCTCTCTGAGCTGGCCTTATCTTTTCCCTGCAAGCCTTAACTGACTGTATATTCTTGTTTAGTTCTCTTCCCTTTCTCCAGTTTGCACTATAGGTTCTTTCTTTACCTTCCTATCTTTCCCTGGTGCTTTGTTATGCCACATTGGATGCTTCTTGTCCTTCCATTTATTTCCACAGGAACTGTGGCATGTCCCACTCTGTGAGACTATTCCAGCATTTCTGGCCTTTTGTCACCCCTCTGCATTTAACTCCCTGGTGCACCTGGGTCACACCTGGCCACGGAGGCACCACGTCAGGCTGGAAAAGGAAGTCCCACACCTTGTCACTCTAAAGTCCCAGATAAATGTCCCATCTAGGAGAGGGGAAAAAAAATCTCTGCCAAACTGCAAATCCTTTTCAGAGCCAACTCTTGTTTCCAAACCCAAGGGTTTCCTTGAAGCAAGAGAGGAAGTTACAGTAAGGCTTTAATTATTAGGGCAACCATCATCTGGAGCAATCCAGCAGTCTGAATGGGTTTTTCCAGGGTTTCTGTGAAACTTCTGAATGGCATTTTGGGTGATTCGCTTTACTTTTTCACTCATTTGTTCATATTGCTTTGCAATACCAGTGGGTGAGACCAAAGTGCTCAGGAACCACCCTGGTCCTCCTCCATGCCTCCTGCTTTTTGTGAGTGGAATATCGTCATTCCAAAGAGGTAACAGCTTAGAAGGAAAAAAAATGCTGTACTCTTTTTGGTGAATCATCATTTCATCTGGTAGAATCAAAGCACTGCATTTTTAAAGTAAGCAAACATATACTCCAATTCCATTAGATTCAAAAATGAAGCCCTTTCCTGAAATTGTAACAAATTCACACAATTATTTTGCTACATTTGACTCTACATTTTTCCATACATGATGTTTTTTATCAGCAAATGCCCAGAATAGAGATGGGAAATATCAGAAGAGCAGAAAACAATGCCTCTGAGGAAAGATTGAAGAAGTTTGGGTTGCTCAGCTGGAGGAGAGGTGGGACATTGCTCTAATCTCCAAGTTCAGAGGAGGCTTATGGCAAGAGGAAGGGATAGCTTTTCTTCCTGGCAGGTAAGATAAGTAGTGAGCTTAAAACACAGCAGGAGAGGCAGAGGCTGGGGCTGAGGCTGCTGAAGTGCAGGGCCAGGCTCTGGGCGAGCAGGTTGTGCCTGCATTGATGGAGGGCTCTTTTCACCCACCTGGAGCTGCCTGATCAGCAGCTGGTGCTGCTGCAAAGGTCATCCCAATGTCCCTTCCACGTCCCTTTTCCAGGATTTCACTGACCCTGCTGTCCTAGCAATCCCCATTCTGCCAGTTAAATTGTTTTTGGATGCTGCAGTCCTTCTCGAGCACTGTGGGGTTTGGTGGATCCAGGGAGGAACATCTCAGAAGATCTGCTCGGTCTCCAAGTCTCCTCCCAGCAGAGCTGCTGTGCCAGGCACGGTGCCTGTGGAAAGAAGTGCTGAGGAGCAGGTTTCTATAAAAACATTATCGAGAACATGAAAGAGCCAGGCACTGAACACCAGCAGGATCCATGGAGCCAAAGCTGCCGGGAGCGGCGTTCCAGGCAAACCCTCCCCAGGAGAGCCCCGAGCCCTGGCACGGGGAGAGAAGGAAGGTGGGATCCTTCAGGGAGTTTGGCTCTGCTCCCTCTCCAAGTCTCCCTGCTGTGCACAGAAGTTATGGCATTGCTAATTACAGGAAATTAAAAAGAAATAGAAAGAGATCCCTGAGCTGAGAGAGTTCTGGGAAGGTCTGTGGATGTTATGCAGTGCCACCACTGCAATTAGACCCACAGAAAGGGGGACTGGAATGGAAAAGCTTTTCCTATGAGGCAGGAAAAGGCTAATTATAGCTTATTTCTTTGGAATGCATTCTTGAGACATTAAGTATTTGTAGAATACCAGAAAATAAATTTAATGTGGTCTAGGTTGGAGTGACAGCAATGGGAGGCTGTGGCAGAATAGAGCTTGTCCTTAACCCATAGCAAATGTCCCAGGCCAGGAACTCCATCCAGGAGAGTCTGCTGCCAGGAAGAGCTGAGCAGGTCCAAATACCATCAGGCCTGGAACAGGTATCCATACAGCCACACTGGATGCTCAAGGACATAAAAATTTAGAACTAGGACCATGTTGGTTACACCACCCAACAAAGTCAACCAGGCTGGATGCACAAAAAGACCTGGTCTTTGTAACTTTTATGACAACTCTTTCATTAGTCCAAGCACACCCTTGAAACTCCTCTTTCCAGCATCTTGGAAACATTCTTCCTACAGGATAAAATAGGAAGAAATTCTTCCCTGTGAGGAAGGTGAGGCCCTGGCACAGGGTGCCCAGAGAAGCTGTGGCTGCCCCTGGATCCCTGGAAGTGCCCAAGGCCAGGTTGGACAGGACTTGGAGAAACCTGGGATAATGAGAGGTGCCCCTTCCTCTGGCAGAAGATGATTTTTAAGATCCCTTCCAAACCAGGCAACTCCATGATTCTATGATTTACCACTAAACTTCTCAAAAGATGAGATGATACTGTGCTTTCATCTTCCACAGCTGAACAGCTCCTTTCCTGGCTCTTCCATGTCATCCAAGAACACAGGATTAGTGCATTTCCATGCTTTTGACCACTACATCAAATAACACCTTCCCTCTCCATCCCTCTGCAGGGTATGTGGGAGATTTGCCTCACTGGTTTTGCCAGGAGCCATCCCCAAAGCCTCAACACTTTCAGGTTTGGAGCACATCCACCCCACCAGCCCCAGCATTCCTGTGGTGCAAACATGGCAAGTCATTAAGCATTTTAAGGAGGGGGGTGGTGGAGAAAGGAGGTCCGTGTTTGCAGAAAAAAAGGGAACAATAATTCCTTCGGCAGTTTGATGTTAAAGAAAAAATAGAGGCTTGTAAGCTGCTCTGAAGCTTGAATGTCAGAAGTAGACCCCGGGGACGTGGATTAGAGGGCACAATGAAGGTGAGGCTGTGAAATGAGCATCACGGATCTTTGGGCGATTGTTAATAAGAACACAGAAATGCAAATCTCCCAGAGCTGGTGAGCCACCAGCCCGTGTGCCTACAAATCCACGTGTGGCTCCAAGCAAACTATGGGAGAGGAACACCAGGATGGGAAAAGGCACGAGGCTGGTGGTGCTTGTTTCAGCACAGAGGTCTCCTCTCCAGCTGGTGGACAGCAAGAGGTCTCTCACAGGAGCAAGCCCAGGGTCTCTTCATGCACAAAGATAAAGGGAAGTTATCTAAGTTTCGCTGGGTCCATGAGTATCCTCTTTGGAAGCACTTGGCCACCGTGTGTAGATCCACTGAGAGATCCCCTTGCATGTGACAACAAGCAATTTGAATGTAATTTAATTAATCCTTGCTACAAATAACAGATTGTTTGTCTCCTTCCTCTGCTTTTTACTTGATTTTGCACAGGAATCCATCCCAAACTCTTTATGGAGCTGAGTCGAGGAGAAAGCCAAGCTGGAAGTCACACACAGGTTCCTCCTGCAGTGAGGAGTTTCTTCTTGCTGATTGATGTTGCTCTGCTGTTTTGGGTTTCCAGGCTGAAAAAGGAGCTCTGATTCCATCCTGCTCTGAGCTCTGAGAGGAACGAAGAGTTACTGAAGACATCCCTTGCATGAGCATGAGCTCTCATGAAAGTGGTTCCTCAGTTCCACTCGATGAGACAGACAAACGCTTCCATAACAGGATTTGAGTCCTCTCTTCAATGACACAGCCTTTGGATTGTTGAGGATTCAGAGGGGAAAGGGTCTCTCCTCAGGCCTGGACTATGTTCAGAACAACCCTGAGGTGGGATCTGCAGACCCCTTCCCAACCAGCTCTTGGTCCTTGCACAGGACCTTTCCCTTCTACTCAGACATTGCCATTGGACCTTCTCCTGTCTCTGAATGCAAGTCAAAGAGCAGAATCAGTAAATCCTGAATACCTGATATCCTCCTGATTCCCATCCTGGGAAGGACAGGGAATACCATTCCAGTCTCCTGCCCCTCTGGCTTTAAAGCTGCTGCAGATTCGGCCCAACCCAAGCTGGCCCTTGAGAAATGCTCTTAGCAAAGACAGTCGGGCCAAGGGTGGGGATTCACAACAGATTTGGGGTAGAACCCAACCTTTGGTGGGTGCACCTCACACCCACATCCCTCCCAGGAGCCCCAGCTAGCAGCAAGGAGAAAATGCGCCACACCAAAGCTAGCACAGGGTGGATTTCACATCATGCCTCCAGGCAGAGGAGACAGCACAGCCTTCCATGGGCTCATCCCTCCTTCTTTCTCTTTGGAATCTTTTATTTTTTTCCCCCCTTTCTCATTCTGTCTTTGCTTGAATTTCAAGGTTAAAAAAAGTCAGGATACAATAGTAAATATGTAAGATTAGCTCCTAAAATATGTTAGCAAGTGAAAGCTAAAGAAAGCCAAATGAATTTAAAAAAGGCTTTCTTGAAGCTTAGAACAGAGACAGCTCTTTTGATCCTTTATCACACCATAACAAAAAAAGCACCGAGCGAGATCCATATATATAATATACATATAATATATATATTTATACACCCCATGTGCTGGGCTGTGAGTGTGTGTGTGTGTGCATGTGTGTGTGTATGTGTGTATTTTAATTCACATAGGCTTTCCTTTCTTTAAAATGCTGCAAGAAGCTTTTTTTCTGCAGATTTCTTTTTCTTTCTTTTTTTTGATATTTCAAAGCTGGCAGTTCAGTAAATGGCTGGAACTGCCACATCTCTGTTCTTGCTAAAGAAATCAATGCTAATCCTATTACTGGCAGTTATCACCTATCCCAGAAACCGCGGCTAAAAGAAAAAAAACCACTGAGATGTCAAAGTAGGAAAAAAGCATGGGGGAAGGGGAGAAAGCGCCCTTCATTCACTTTCAAACAGTGATTGTTTTCTTATTTTTGATCATTTTTTCCTGTTAAGAGAGAAACTAAACCACAAAAAAAAAAAAAAAAAAAGAAAAGAAAAGAAAAAAAAAGAGGGGGGAGGGATGGAAAAAATAAAGAACAAATCCATGCTCAAATAACATTAAGGGCCTGATTTAAACCCACGCACCCACAAGGAAACCTAGGCATGGCTCAGAGCTCCCAGCTGAGGTGGGAAAGGGGGTCCTGGGGTCCCAGCCCCCAGATCCTCTGCCCTGCCAGCCCTACAGGGCTGCCTGCAGATCCCAAAGGATTGTTTGATTGTTTGGGGCCACTTGGCAGCACAGGGGGAGGAGGGGATGTCAGCCCCTTTCTGGGTGTGCTCCAGATGGGAAGGCCCCTCCAAAGCACCCAGGGATTTCTGGGTGCTGACTGGTTCCTGTGCTGGCTCTGCCTGCTGCAGATGTGGGCAGATGTCCTCATCCCCTGATGTCATTTGGGGGTCTGTCCCTCACACCCATAGTCCCAGGCTGAGGATCTCAAAGGGCTCAGGTAGGTCAGTGCAGGTCATGCTTCACCATCCACGTGGGATCCTGGATCCTCCCAAATATTTTATTGTGCTTCCATCTTTCCTTCCCTTCCCATGGACTCCTACAGAGAGCCATGGAATGGTGACTGATGAAAAGGACCTTAAAGATCATCTCATTCCACCTCTGCCATGGGCAGGAACACCTTCTTCCACTACCCCAGGTTGCCCCAAGCCCTGTCCAACCTGGCCTGGAATATTTCCAGGGTTGAGGCAGCCACAGCTTCTCTGGGCACCCTGTGCCAGGCCTAACCACGCTCACAGGGAATGATTTCTCCCTGATATCCAGTCCAATCTCATCCTCACCACACCTTGAGCACCCTCAGGGCAGGTGCTCTTACCTGGGATTTCAGGGTCCCAATTGTGGCTGTGATCAGAGGATGCTGAAGATGGAGCTCCTGAGATCACCTCCCTCCACAAAGCTCCTGTCCTGCCTGACCCATTCATTCCTCAGGAGTACTGGGGACTCAGACCTGCCAGTTGAGTCTGTGTTACTCTAAAATCCAGCAGCAGCAACAGTTTGGAACCTGTGGTTTGGGAAGAGGCACTCAGCCCTCCCCCATCAGAGCACGGCATCCTCCTCCCTGCCAGGAGAGAGATGCTGGTCCTTGGTCATAGCAAGGACAGGGTGGCACCACCTGGTACCAAAACAACAGCCAAGAAAGAAATAAAACTCAGATCAAGGGCTTGGATAACAGGAGCTGTGTCCATGCAGCCACAATCAATTTTTCCTGGCACCACTGGAAGCATTTCCATGGCCCATCACTCCCACCACACACACCACCATGGCCACCCCTTCCAAACTCTGGCTTTTATCCAAAATCCCAGTTTATCCTGGGCACTGGAGATATCAGGGGCCCATAGGGGATGTTTTTCTCCATCTTGAAGCTCTAAGGCAGAGCCAGAACCAATTTAGGCCTTTGAGAACATCTGGAACTTGTGCAAAATGAGTTTGAAAAAGCCCAGCAAAATGGGAGCAAGCCTCTAAGGGCTGAATAAAGAAAGGAAAAGCACCAAAGAGGTGGAAAGTGTTGCACATCCTGGGCTGGCTTGTTCTCATTCCCCTGTCCAGGAGGCACCACCACCACCTCTGATGGTCCAGCCAGGCATGTCCATCTTCTCCCATTGCAAACCCACTGGGAAGATGCTGTTTGTTTATGGTTGGAGTGCTAAAGGGAGATAATTGCTGGCCAATCCCCAAATAAATTAGTCCTAGATTGACTCAAACCCATCACTTTGCTTCCAGTTTGCTGCAAGATCTCTTTGTGGGTTTAGTGGTTTAGTGCAGCTGAAGTCATCATTAACAAAGAAGATTCTTTGATGTGAGTGGGGAGAAGATGTTGCCAGTAAGTCAAAGTATCATGAAAATAATTTAGGAGTATCAAACTATTTTTGTTGGCATTTTTTAATACAACAGAATACAGTGCTGAAACCAAATCAAGAGTGATGGAAAACTGAGCCCCAAATGGGAACAGATCCAGGGTCTCCATTGCATTCCCTGCACCCTGAGAATCAGAAGAAAATTAAAATTAAACAGGTGTTTATTGACTAAGAAATGGGGATTTTTCTGTGATGCTGGATGAGCCCTGTCTGGGTCCCTCTCCTGGGCTGGTCCACCAGCAGGAGGACAGTGGAGAATCATGGAATCTTGGGATAATTTGGCTTGGAAGGAATCTTAAAGACCATCCTGTTTCGCTTCTCCACTTGCTCCAACCTGGAACACTTCCAGGGATGGGGCAGCCTCAGCTCCTCTGGACAATGTGGACAAGAGGACCTGGGGGTCACCATGGGTGGCTCAAGTTACAGAGGATGAATGCCACCCATAGGACTTAAAAGAACTTTTAAAAAAAATATTTAGGTTTCTTTTAAGTGGGGTTTTTGGCCTTGTTTTCCATATTTAAAATAAATTTCAGCTGAAGATCTGACCTGGGATATTGAAGGGAATCACCTACAGCACCAGAAAAGGAACGCCTGCTTAATTAGAAGCATAATTCTCTATTTTTAAGGCATCAGCTCTCTCTCAGTATCAATATTTGGCCATTCCCTTCAGAACTATGGGGGTTTTATCCACTTTTGTAGCTCAATCAATAGGAAGATGGCTCTGCTGCAAGCACTGAATGTGAAAGGCATAAAGAACCTCCTAATTAGGCTGCTAATGAGGGACAGAAAATGGAGCTGTGTGTCCCTGAGGGCCACTTTCCCTGTGGGAATCCCATGGGATGGGGCCAGGTTGTCACTGGGGGGCTCTAGGGGGACTCCCATTTCCAGAGCAATGGGATGGATACAATGGGATGGACACAGAGCCTTCAGCAAGGGGGTTTGGAGAGAAATCTGGATGGTTTTAAGCGGGAATTGCCCTTTTGCTGGGACACCTCTGAGCTGCAAACAGCCCTCTTGATGGTTTATATGTTGCAAATTCATGCAGAATTTTTGCTTGACAGAGGAACCTGGGGAGTTAGCTGTGGGATATTTGCTTCCAAACACATTCCCAGCTGATCCCATGTCCTCCCAGTGAGCAATTCCAAGTGACAGAAGACAGTGGTGCTCCAGGGAGGGGTGGTCACTGCCCCCCACAGCAGCACCCCATGGAAGTGGGGGGGCCTCACTGACCCACACAATCTCACCATGCCAACCAGCCCCTCTTTCCCAGGATCTTCCACACAGCAAAGTGGGGCTGGAAGGCTGAGCAGGGATTTGGAGGCGGATGGATGGGATGGATGGATGGATGGATGGATGGATGGATGGATGGATGGATGGACGGATGGATGGATGGATGGATGGATGGATGGATGGATGGAGAGAAGTCCTCCGAGGATGAGAGAATCATCGCTAGGAGAACAAAATCCAACCTGGGAAAACCAACATCTTGCAACTAAAAGGGGAAATCTTTGCCCCCAGACTCCCAGCAATCCACACCATGAACCCCTTGAGGAGGAGAGCTGCTCCCAGAACACAATCACCGGGATCCTGAGGCCTTCCCAGCGCCTCTCCCTGGCTAATTTCCTGCGTCCCACTTCCATGGCACCCTCATTCCTCCCCTGCCCGCCTGGGCAGTGACTCCAAGGCGGGAGAAGCATCCCCTGCTCTCCAGAGCAGCGCATTCCCAGGTCCCGCTGCCCGCCCACCCCCTTCTTTCCCTTGCAGCCAGACTTCTGTCGAGTTGCTAATGTCTGCTGATTAAACAAGCCTTGAATTTGAATCGGGAGCAATAAAGAGAGAGAGACAGAGGGAGAGAGAGCGGTACACGGCCATCCCTCCGCGGGCGCCCCGCGGGCAGCATCAGCGGGAGCAGGGATGCGCCAGTCCGCCAGGAGATGCTCCAGCCCAGCTGCAGGCTCCCAGGATTTGGGGAGGGGGACCAGGGGGTGGGGGGCTATTTATAGAATGCAATGCTCAGGGTTTGGGGGGTTATTTATAGAACGCAATGCTCAGAAAGCTGAGAAAGTCTTGTTTTCCCACTCGCCGTGCCTGGAGGTGTCTCATGGGGAGCAGCCCCACAGCTCAGCGCCGGGTGATGCTCTGCGGGCTCCACCTTCACGGAGCAGCTGCCTCCCGGAAGAGGAGGCAAAAACTGGGATTTCTGATATGTCCTGGGCACGAAGGGCACGGTGAAACCGGGTGGGGTGGGGCTGAAGGGTTTCTACAATACAGAAGGGAATCGTGGAGTGGTGGGATTACAGAACCACAGGATGGTTTGGGTCGGAAGGGACATTAAAGCTCATCTCATTCCAACCCTGAATATGCAAATCCAGCAGGGATGGGCCAGAGGGAAAGATGGAGGGGTGCACATCTTCCCAAATCATCCTCAGCTCCCTAACTGCGCCTACAAACACAGCAGGGAGCGGGAAACAGCCGATGCCAGGCCCAGGAGGGAATTTTTGGGGATGCTCCCGGGCACCTCTCCCTTCGGAGCCGAGCACAGCCCAGAGCTGGGAGCCTGCAGCCACGCAGGGAACTTCTTCCCTCCCACCCCAGACAGTTCTCCCGACAAAACTGCCATTTCTGTGTGATCTGGAGATGTTCTCCCTGCCAGCGACAGCGACAAGCTGCTGAATGGTGTCAGCGGTTAGAATAAACCATCATTCTCACGCCGGTGGCGTTTCACCACATCATCAGCGCCAGGCTGGCTCCACTCGGGGACAGACATCCCCTTAATTATATAAATCAAAATAAATAAAATATCACGCCCTCGGGCCCACGGCAGAGTGTTGTGCCTGATAGGAAAGCACTGGGAGGCAGAGAGGGTTGGGGAAGAGGCAGTTCCTTGTGCTGCACAGATGAGGGGAGGAAGGAAAAGCTGAATGATCAAATCCATGCCTGGAAGTCGGGAGGGAATCGGGAGCTGCTGATAGAGCTCAGAGCCAGGAAATAAATTGTCTCAGCTCAAAAAAATAATAATAATAAAAAAAAAAAACCACAAGGAAATAGTTAGGAATCATAGACTACCCCCAAAAGGATCATCAAGTCCAACTCCTGTCCCTGCACAGGACACCCCACTGTGTTCCAAGGTAGGAATGGTTGGAAAACACCCGACAGCTGCTGCTGCAAGGGAGGGAGACAGCCCAAATATCCACACTCCTGCATGGGGCTGGTAGGGAAAACTGTTTACCTGGAAATTGAAACAAAAAATAAATTATCATATCAATTTTTTTTAAATCTCTTTAAATGCTTGCTTCCTTCCTGCAGCCTCATCCTCAGGGGTAGGTTTTCACTTCCTTGACCTTTTACTTTTTAGGAAATTAGAGCTGGATCTCTCTATGCACTTCATTTTACAAATAATCCATCCAAACCACATGGAAAATGGTTCTTTCACTGGTCACCCTAGTGGTCACCTGGAAAGGAGAGCTGCTGGGCCAGACTATGACTGAAATGTGGCTGCTTCGGTTTCTTGCTACCTCTGGCAAAAGTTAATTTATTCCAACCAAAATCTCCCAGTCTCGGAGAAGGAGAGGAAGAGGTTGGGACTATACAAGCTTTTCCTTTATGTTATTTTTTTGACCTCACAGACCTCCAGAGCCTCGTGAATCCTCTTTAACAGCCAATAAAACCGCAACTGATTGAGAAAAGAATTTTTAAAAGTGAACTCTAATTATTTTTTGTCCTTTTATAAAACTCAAGTGAGACACAACAGGGATGAACCTTTTCGGAATTACTTTGGGGAAATATTTTGCCTTTTTTGAAGGCAGAGAGCAGCTCAGCAAAGGCGCCAGTTAGTTCTTGTTCTCCTTAAGGTTTGGAGCAAAGACTGGAGGTACAACCAGAGGATATTGATGAGATCAGTTACAAAATGTTGGCCCAAAAATGGGGGGTTACTGGGGCAAAAAGGTGGAGGGAGGGACCAGCTCTTCAGGTGGTCATGGTGGTTTTGTCAGGCTCTGACACCTCTGGGCCTACAAGCAGGTGGAATCTTGATCACTGATGCATAATTACCTGATCTCTAATCTTAATTTCAAATATTTCTCCATGAAATGTTGTCTGTTTTCCATTCCCAGCCCTAAAAATTTCATATCAGCAAATGGCATAATGTTATATTTATATTAATTGGATATTCTTGGTTTACTGCTCGCTCCATTGGCAGGGGGGAGGGTTAGAAACCCCATAATATACAATCTAAAATATAAAATCCATGTTTGTGCACAGTGTATAATTTAATGCATGAGATACAGAAGATCTTCCAGCAGAGAGTGTTTTAAACAACAGCATTTTAGCCTCTAAAGCACAGCAGCCAGGGAAACATTTTCCATGCTCAGTTTCCCTGCTATTGGAACATTTGTTTTTTATTCTGAATATTTCAGCACATCTATTTACCTGGTACTATATTTAGTACCACAGTACCAAGATGGCATATATAAAGATTCAATTGCAATTCCCATCTGATGTCCCTTCCCTCTCCTTTTTACCCCCTTTTTTATGTCCGCACTCTGAATTCAGCACAAAGTTGGTGTGTTTAATTTAAAAAGAAGTAAAACGCGCCAGGAGACGCCTCAGACCACTGCAAATCACCTACTTTATAGAGGCAGTAAAATTGTGTATCGGATTAAAAGTGATGCTGATCTGAAATTTATGATAACTTTTAATGGCATTATAATTTTTTTTCCCTGTGCGCTCCATCACTGGATCGTTTGGATGCACAGAGCAGCAAGATGAAATTTGTAAGGGAAGAACATTACATAGGCAAGCTCTGAGGGGGGGAGGCTCTGGAATAATGCAGGAGCCTCTCCTCAGCACGCAGAGGATAATCCATGGGGCTGGTTGTGGGGTTTGTGGACAAAGGTGGGATGTGCTGGGAGCCAGGGAGGGAAATGTCACCCCAGCTGAAGGTTATTTGGGAGGATACTGGGACAAATCCACCCTGGAGCTCACAAAGGCCTGGGAGCCCAGGACAAATCCACCCTGGAGCTCACAAAGGCCTGGGAGCCCAGGACAAATCCACCCTGGAGCTCACAAAGGCCTGGGAGCCCAGGACAAATCCATCCTGGAGCTCACAAAGGCCTGGGAGCCCAAGACAAATCCATCCTGGAGATCACAAAGGCGTTGGCTTCGTCTGTGCCTGTGGGAATCGTGGCTCATTTCCCTCTGCCAGGCAAGGACCACCCCAGAGAGCTCAGCCCTTGGATGTGGATCCCATCACAGGGATCCTGCGTGTGGCACAGCTCCACCCTTCTGGCTCTGCTTAGGACAGGCCTGTGAGGACACCTCCAACACAGCTTTGGTGGAGAGAGATCCTCCTGAGTCTCCTTTTCTCCAGACTGAACACATCACGGAAAGGTGATGTGTTATTATTATGTGTTATTATATGTGTTATTCCAACCTTATTATTAAGGTTGGAAAAGTCCTCAAAGACCATCAAGTTCAACCTGTGTCCGATTCCCACCTTGTCACCCAACCCAGGGCACTGAGTGCCATGTCCAGGCCCTCCTCGGACACCTGCAGGGATGGGGATTCCAAACCTCCCTGGGCAGCCCCTTCCAATGCCTGGGCACTCTTTCCATGGAGAAATTCCTCCTGATGTCCAACCAAACCTCCCCTGGCACAGCCTGAGGCCATTCCCTCTCATCCTGTCCCTGTTTCCTGGGAGCAGAGCCCGACAACCCCCAGCTGTCCCCTCCTGTCAGGAGCTGTGCAGAGCAGAAGGTCCCCCCTGAGCCTCCTTTGCTCCAGGCTGAGCCCCTTTCCAGCTCCCTCAGCCTCTCCTCGTGCTCCATTCCCCTCCCCAGCTCTTTTCCATTCCCTGGACACGCTCCTGGAGCCAAACACTGGAGGATGAGGGAAACCTCAGACCATGATATTGTTACCTCAGCACCTCCTACTTGCCCAGCCAAGGAAATAAAGCACTGTAGTTGTGTAATTAAACCCTCTGTCACGATCTTACACACAAGAAGCCACAACCAATCCCAAAATCTCTCCTTCCCTCAGCTTTGCAAAGCAACATTGTCCAACAGAAACACAGAGAGTAATATATTAGTCTTCTGAAATAAGCATAAATTACTAAAGCAGTGAACATGTGCATGTGAGGAGTGAATTAATTTATTAACAGCCACAGGAAACTGAGTCCCACTATTTTGATCTGAAAAATACTTGTCCCGGAGCAAACCCACCTGGAGCTTGGAATTCTTCAGGAGTATCTCTGCATTCAAGGAACCAAAAGCACTGTGATAGCTTGAGGGAGCTGGGAAAAGCTGCTGGGAAAGCCAGCAGATGCTGCAGGACAAGTTGCTCCAAGCAGACACCTGGCAGGAGGGAGAGGAACTCATCAGGGTGAATCTGTGTCATACCAGAGGTGAAAGAACAGAACTACAATTCTCACAAAAAAGGGAAAATTACATTGATACAAGGTGTATGAAACCAGATCTCAGCTCAAAATCTCTGTAGGAACAACATGGAAAGAAACCTGAATTATTTATCCACTGGCCACTTGCTCTGTAGAACATAAAGGAGAAAAAACAGTGGGTTTTCCATGCCACATGCCCCAGGACATGGTGGATTCTGTCACACCTTCCAGTGTGTTAACAGAGATGGGGATCTGTGAGTAAACACAAGGACAGGTGACACAGCAGCTCTTTTGGAGAGACTTTACTGCCTCCATCTGCAGCGGGGCTCTTTTGCAAGATGAATTTGCAAAATATAGGGAATTGCACTGTCCACTTGGGGTCTGAGCTGGTGTGACCCTCACCGAAGGGATTTTGGCAGCCACTCAGCCTCATTCTCACGGATACCTGCTTAAATTACCATCTATGTAAAATTCTGTGGCAGCACCCCAATTTTCCACTGGCGCCTTTGATGCTGTGTTGGGAAACTTCAATTCTTCCCCTCCTCCTTCCCTGCCTCATTTTCATCCTCTCCTCCTCCAAACTCCGTGATCACACTCCACAATAAAATACAACTGCTGTAAGTGATTGTTTTGCTGTATTATGTGAAGTCAAAAACCTTTTGAATCGTATTTTGCAGTGAACCTGCCTTTGAATCCCCACACTTTATCATTCCACAGCAACACATATAATTTCAAACAAACAAGCGAACAAACCCGATGAAAATGGCCTGAATCTCTTATCAGTCAGTTTTACACTGGCGTAACTCCATAAACTTCAGTGGAATTAATCTTGATTTACACTGTTGGGAGAGCAGGAACAGGCACTGTAAATAGCTGTATACCAGTGCACGACACTTAAAAGCAGGCACACTAGAAATGCCTGGCAGGAGATGAGGATGAAGGCATAAAAAACAAAGCTTTCCCAGCTGTTCTAATCCATGGGCACAAGGATAAACCCCAAGGACAACGATGGAGAGGTTGTGCCACCCAGGGACCACAGGCCATGATGTGGAGAGACCCACTTATAGCTCTGGTGGTGGCACCAGGCTGTGCCAAATGGGGACACAGCTCTCTGGGGACACTGAGGTGGGACAGACTGGGTTTCACTCAGAGGAGAGCTTGGCTGGAGGGTGTGGGATGGAGCCCAGGTCTGTGTGTGCTCTGTGGTGATGGTTGGAGTGGATTCTGCAGTGGATGTGGTGATGTGGCACCTGCAGAGCCCTGCGCTTCTGGCTGCCTTCATGCTGAAGCCACTGGGAATGGGGCACCTCAAGCTGGTTTGGAAGCTCCAACATTCCCAGAGGTGTGTGGGCTTCCACAGTTCCCAGGAGTGCTGAGGGGATGTGCCCACCTATAAGTCATCCCTTGGGACAGGTAAGCTGTCCTCTCAAACATCTCATGGGGAACAGCACCAGGGGACACCTCAAAAAATGTCTCTCAAGTGATCAAGGCATGAGGTCAGAGCTGTTACCAGCTCCAGAGGGAGGACATGACTGCCCTGAGCCAGGGATCAGTCCCTGGGGAGCAGTGCCATCCTCTGCCAGAGCTCTGACCAGCCACAGCATTCCCTGCATGAATTATCTTTAACAGACACATTTAAATTTAAATTTTGAAACTCAGATGGGCTCTGTCTCTTCCCTGCTAATTGCCAGGGCAGAATCTGGAGTGCAAGGTATCCTCCAAGTCATTCCTCCCACCTGCGGTGGACACAATCAATGGGCTTTGCTATTCCAGCTATTTCCAAACTCCTTTACCCCAAACCATGGCAGAATGTGGATAATAAAATACCATTTTTTTTTCCTCAGGGATGCTACTATTAATTTTCACTGAGGTTGCACTAGTTGGGGGTTCAGGAGAGGACAGAGGACAGAGAAGAGCACACAACAAGGAAGAGGCAGGATCTGCCACAAAATAGACAATGAGCATCCCAATGCCCTCTCAAACATTGCAATTACTGTGCTCCAGACACCTCTCTTGAAAAACAATCCAGCAAAGAGGCCAATGTGGAGCAACACCAGGGCTGGGCTGGATCCTGAGCCCCATGTGATGGTCCATGAGTGAGGCACCACAGGAGAGCTGGCACCAGGGACATCTCTGGTCATGGAGCCTTGTGGTGCTTGCAGGCGAGTCTGTCAGGGGCTGTGCCAGGCAGCCAGGGGTCTGAAGGTGCCCAATAAGGTTATTTTACTGATCCAAGGGTTTGTGTCTCTTGGTTCAGTGATTGAGTAAGTGAGAAAGAGGGAGACCTTGCAGCACCTGCTCCCTGATACTTTTCCTTTGACTCGCTGTAATGTCAGCAGATCTCTGCATCATCCTCCCATTCTAACCGGTAAAACATTTTACTCCGCATGTTTTCCAAATTAAGCACTAAAAGCTTAACTTTACTGATTAAAGTTTCCAGTGCTGCCACTGCAGGAAACGCCCCAGGTCCTTGTACTCCTCCTGGGATGCACTCCAGCATCCCAGCTTGGCAGCCAGGCTCCACCCAATCCCAGAATGATCAGAGGTGGTTAAGTAGCAGCCCAGACTTTATCCAATTCCTCTTATCAATCTTCATAACAAAGAGAAAACAACTCAAACATCTCTTGTGGGAAATAAATTGAGTCCTCCTCTGTATTAGCCCTATTGACGAGGCCCTGGTGAAGAGCTCCAGAAACAATTAAAACAAGTGCTGCAGATCCAGGTGTACCTGGATAACATTCCTGCTCTCCCCTTTTCCCCAGCTCCCTATCACCCACTGGAATCAGCACAAGGTGCATTAGAGAGGATGTTTCATAAAGAAAAGCTGTTCTTCAGGCTGAGACAGCTTTGATCCAACTGCACTTCAATTAGCAGAGTGCAGTTCCCAGGGACTCCTGGCCAAGATGCAGCCGCAGAGATTAAGACAGAAAGATGCCTTGGAGTTGGGAAAGAGGATTCAGGGTGGAGCTTTCTCTATTTTCACATCCTCCACTTCCCAGTTGCCCTGCCAAGACCACTGGACCACTGCCTGGAAGGCCCAGGTAATGTATTTCCAGATCTGTCAGAGCAGACACCAGATCTTCAATCAACGAGATCCCAGGCTTGACCTCCTTTAAATGTTCCCTCAACAAAGGTCAAAACTTATCTGACTGCTGAGACACCCCACTCTTACACCTGGAAAGGAAACATTTTGATGTTAATTAATTCTTTCAGATGAAACCAGCAAAAATGTCAATGTAACAAATTAGACCCACATTGATTATTGGCTTTAAAAAAAAGAGTTAATGGTTGTGGTCTGGGGAAGGGGGTTAGGCAGGTTTTTAAAGTGATGCACACATGCAATACTTTATGCTCATACAGGCTCTGGATTTGTTGTTTTAATTGGAAAAATGTGTTTAGGAATTCTCTGTGTCTCTTATTCCCTGCTCCTCTTTGGTCCTCGTATTCCCTCCTGCTCAGGAGGACAGTCCAGGCAGCTGGAAGGTAACACCAACACTGCAAGAAAAGCTCTGCAGAAGGGAAAGGAAGAGGGCCACTGACCACCATGGTGTTTGGGAAGCACCCAGGGGCCAAGGAGCTGCTTTTCATGGAGCAGCAAATGCTGCATTTCATGTGGAGCAGCTGACAGCCTGGAAGGAAAAGGCTTCACTCAGCTCCCAGCTGACCCAGGAGTGATTGAATGTTACCAGAGATTACCAGAAGATGGTCCAACATTATGGAGTTAAGGTGCCGCAGAGACACAAGTCTGAGGAACAGGAGATGCCCCATTCCTGGAAGTGTCCAAGATGAGGATTTGGAGCGAGCTGGGATAGTGGAAGTTGTCCCTGTCCATGGCAGGGGCAGGAATGAGGTTTAAGATCCCTCCAACCCACACCATCCTGGGACTCTGTGACCTGCCAGCAACACAGACATATTGAAATTATACCATGCAATTCTGGGCTGCAATTCCTACGCCACTACCAAAGTGGGTGAAGAGCATCCCCTTCTCCTCCCTCTTCCCTGGCTCAAAATGTGACTTTTCTTATGCACAAAACCACACCAGTCAGGAGGGTGTGGCAGCAGAGAGGACCAGCAAAAACAGGGGGTTTACATTTGGTGCAGGATGCTGAGGAAGGACTGAGGCAGGATCCAAAGGGCAATTTCAGCAGCACACAAGGAAGAGGAATCCAAGGCAACAGCAGTGACATCTGAGGACTCTGTAAAACCACAGTGTGGTCACTGTGAGGAGCTGGCTGAAATTGCACATATTTTAATCAAAAATCCAGATTGTAGATTAAACTTTGGAAAGAAATCACACAGCAGTATTTAATTAATGAAGGCTTTAAGTGACCTAGATGAAAATACTCCAGCGATAACTCCTTGGCTGGCTTAAGTCAGTTTGCACTGATGATACATATTATATTTCCTGTCCCCTGAAATAATCACCATTAATTCCCTGCCTGGAAAAGTCGCTTTGCCCTCGTAAAGCATGTTTAGAGCAGCTCTGGAAATTGAAGAGTGTGTTTAACAGTCGTGCAGCCACAGTTTGATTTCAACCTGGGGTTGGCTAAGGCCATGCAGAAAGGTTGTGACCCCAAAGCAGGTGTGTGCAGCACCCGTACAATAAACCACACTGTGAATTTAGAAACCACATCCACGTCCCAAAGCCTGCATTTTTACCGGATTTTTAATAAGCTAAAGCATTTGCTTCCTTTGTCAGCAATAGGAAGAAACAACAAAAATTCTTCATCTCCATTCCAGACCCCCCTGAAAAGGAGGATGACTACAGGCGAGTTTAACTGTAGCAGGCATGTCCTAGGGTAACAAGGATGTGATGAAACACACGCTTTACAACTGGGTTTAAAAAGAAAAGAAAAAAAAAAAGGAAAGAAAAGCTACATTCAATGGCAGAAAAAATTGATTTAACCACATAAAATATTACAAGCAGAAATCAGAGGTTAGAAGTAGAGTTGAAATGCAAACCATTACCTCCATTATCCAAAACAGGCTGTTTATTTACAGCTCGAAAGTGTAGAAATGTCTTGGCTTAATCGTAATTAAAACCTTTTGGTATCTTTAGAGCAGCAGAAGTGTTGCACGCGAAGGTAGCAGGGCCGTGAGGAGGAGGAGATGCTCGGGCTCACAACAAGGACATCTGGGGCTGCAAGGAGAACAAAACAAAAGCCTGACGAACACGATATTAGGCTGAGAACAATTCCGACTGTGGCAAGACAAGAGGCTCAGTAATTGAATTTGCAAAAGGCCGTACAGCAAAACTAGAGCTAAACTACTTGTAACATCCATTAGTGAGAGAGGCATTCCACTGCAGAAAGGATCATCTGCTGGGAGAGGTGCTAAAGGCTCTTGAGCTGCCATTCCCCTCTCCTGTCAGGAATCCCACAGCTTGGGATTTGAAGGTTTGTGGTTTGAAGGCTCCATTTCCTGACTGCTTTCTGTTTTAACTCACAGATATCAAGCATTCAAGCTGCAATCTGTGTACTGCCCAACTAAACAAACTGTTTTGTTCTATCTCATCTACAAAACTTCTGCAAGTTCTGTATTTTCGTGTGCTTTCTTTTTTAGTTTAAAAAATGTTTTCCTAGACCACAGAGCTACGATGTATAAATAAACAAAACCTGTAAAATGCAGTAGTCTTCACCAGCCTGAGATAGTGATTTGATAAATATCACATCCTTGGGACTGTACTGCCTGCCTGGGAATGGGGGGAAGGCTGAGCCCTTCTTCCAGGCTTTTCTGGGCTGTGTTAACTCCCACAAGGATGGCAATCACATCCAACTTCTTCTGCTGTGATGGGATTGAGAAGGACATGGAGCTGTTGGGGCCATTCCAGAGCAGGACACTGAGGTGCTCCAAGGGCTTGAGCCCCTCTGCTCTGGAAACAGGATGGGAGAGCTGGGAGTGTTCACCTGGAGAGGAGAAGGATCCAGAGAGAACTTGGAGCCCTTCCAGTGCCTAAAGGGGCTCAAAGAGAGCTGGAGAGGGACTTTGGATGGACAAGGGACTCCCTATTGGAGAGACAGGACAAGGGAGAATAGCTGTACACTGCCAGAGGGCAGAATTAGATGGGATACTGGGAAGGAATTCCTCCCTGTGAGGGTGGTGAGGCCCTGTCACAGGCTGCCCAGAGAAGCTGTGGCTGCCCCTGGATCCCTGGAGATGTTCCAGGCCAGGTTGGACAGGGCTTGGAGCAACCTGGGATAGTGGGAGGTGTCCCTGCCCATGGCAGGGCTGGAACAAGATGAGCTTTGAGGTCCCTTCCAACACAAATCATGATATGATACAATTGATATGATATATAATATGACTTGACATGACATGATTAGGATAGGATAGGATAGGATAGGATAGGATAGGATAGGATAGGATATTACAAAAGTGTTAGACAAAAATGTAGAAAAACTTTATTAAACTGCTCCTGCAACCCCCCAGCCCTACCACCAAAGCATCAATGGGAACAGATCCTGCAAACACTTCTGAACACCATCCTGTTTCTGAAAGAAACTCTTCAGGCAGCCACAGTGCTGAGAGACTGCTGAAGGCAGGATCAGAAATCCTTCCTGGAAGGGTCATTTTATACTTCTGCTATCCAAAAGCTGAACACAGGTCTCCAAACATGGCAAACTGGGCTCTAACAGTTGGAGTAACAGGATCTTCCACACCAGGGACCCAGCAGCCACAACCCAGATGATCTCTCTGGGGCATTGGACACAGAGGACATCCCATCCAACCCCCCTGCTCCCAGACCACCATGGAGCCTGGGGATGCCCTTCTGCGGTGTCTGGGAACATGGAAATCTTTCAGGCACCCAGTATCCCCTGCCTGAGATGTCCCACGGTGACAAGTTGCCATCTGCAACCTCACCCTGCACAGCAAAATAGTGCCAGAAAGAGGTGAAAAAGGCAAGGAATGGGTGTGCTGGAGGCAGATTCCGGAACTGGGTGCTCTCTTTGTGCACTGTGATCCAGCCCCAGACCCAGGCCATAGGATTTCCTGACCTGCACCAGGGCACATAAGGCAGAATCCACTCAGGAAATTGTGGGAAGGAGACATGGATATCTCTCTACAAACTTCCTGTTTGAAAAGGCAAAGGAAATGGAGGGAGTACAAGGATTTAGCAGCATTCAGAACATTTTGGCTGAGGTGCATCACTCTGAGCTGGAAAAGTGAGTGTCTTACCTGTCCCAGGCATCATTTTCTTCTCTGGTGAGCAACTTTCCCCAGCAAGGTCCATGCAAGGGAGGGGAAGGTGCACAACATGGTTTGCAGTGCTACAATCTCCTCCAAGGAGATCCCCTCCACCTTATCCTCCAGTACCTGGTTCCTCTATCCTGTTCTGGATGGCAAAACATGAACTCCAGTTGGAAGTGCACATTAAAACACGACTAAAGCTTCAGCTGGAGCTGTATCCAATTCTTTGGCACATCAAGGATGGGAAAGGAGGCACGGATGGCTTGTTCACTAACCTAAGCTCTCCGTGCCAGAGAGCTGTGCCAGAAGTTATCAAGAAAGCTGCAAAATGAAAGCATGATATGCTGTGGTAATTATGTGTGCTTGGATATATATTTTTTTTCCCACAAATGTTCTGCCTTTTAGTAAATATTCTTTAGCATCTCCGTTGTCCCATTGCAGAGCAGTCAGCTGTGGAAATGATCTCATCCTGGTTAACTCTGTCAGTGCCACACATGGGCATTCCCTGGCGAGCTGGAGAGAGCTCAGGGGGGTTGGAGGGACCAAGGAGAACCTCTGGCACTGGTGTGGAAAGAAGTTTAGAGGCATCTGTGAGAAGCCTGTGTGACGGTGTTCACATAGGTCTGAGGATGAGGGAAGAGACAAGGATCTGACTCCATGTTTCAGAAGGCTTGATTTATTATTTTATGATATATATTATATTAAAACTATACTAAAAGAATAGAAGAAAGGGTTTCATCAGAAGGCTAGCTAAGAATAGAAAAAGAAAGAATGATGACAAAGGCTTGTGGCTCGGACTCTCTGTCCAAGCCAGCTGACTGTGATTGGCCATTAATTAGAAACAACCAACATGAGACCAATCACAGATGCACCTGTTGCATTCCACAGCAGCACATAATCATTGTTTATATTTTGTTGTTGAGGCCTCTCAGCTTCTCAGGAGGAAAAATCCTAATGAAAAGATTTTTCATAAAAGATGTCTGTGACAAGTCTGAGTTTTTTAAATTGTGGTAATTCAAGCATCACTTCCAGCAGTTGCTCAAAGAAGATTTTCCCCACCTGAAGCAGAGAAAAAAAGTCGCTCTTGACCCCTCCAAAAGTGACACATTTTGGATGTACTTCTCACATCCATTTTTGTTCCCTACACCGGTTACACCAGGTCTGTAAGGAGCCTGGAAAACTCCTTCCCTCTTCGTGTTAATTGTCCCCTCTTTGAATAAACACACAAAGCCGTTGACTGGAGGTGTGTAAATATTTACAGGGCGTGCCCAAGGAGGGTCAGAAACCAATACATCACCTGAGGGAAGAATACAAGCTCAGCGACCGTGAAGCCCTGAGCAATTACAGTTAAGTAACTGCAATACCAGCACATATTTAAGTACTTATGCAAGGAAAAGGGGCTGATGACCTCGATTATATTTGCATTGTGTTTCCTGTTGCTAGCACTTCCTTGGCAGAATTACTGCAATACGTCTTGGACTCCAATTTCATCTGCCAGCTCCACGAGACTGCAGCCAGCCTTTGGAGAGATCCAAAAATGCTTAGGAGTCGGGCTGTATTTCTTCTTGTACAGCTCCTCTGTCTCGGCAGCTGCTCATGTGTCCAAACTGCCTTGTCAAGGAGAGCAGCAGGAGAAAATTTGCCCCAAAGCTCCTCTGAAATTCAGGAATCTACCTCAGCAAACAGACGATGAAATCTTCACCTGGCTGGATCATGACTTCCCTGTTGAAAGGCTCATGTTGGAATGACATATTTCAGAATAGACTGATTTATGTTATTTAAGAAAAAAGCAGCATTATAACTTTTTGGCTTAAGTAAAATCACAGAAATTTCATAGATGTAGCCTGGGGGAGGCAACCTTTTGCAGGGAATTATAAATCTATTTGCAGATTATTTCTCACCTGAAGACTCCATGTAAGTAGACACCCAAAAATTAAATGTGAAAAATTAGGGTGAAAGACCAAGGAGTCATTAAATGCCATTATCAGGGTATTTGTTTTCTCGAGCCTGGACAGAAGGACACAGGATTCAAAAACCCCTAGATGGTGGCATTTAGGGACATGATTAGCAGGGCCTTGGCAATGCAGGAGGGACTCAATGACCTCAGAGGGATTTTCCAACCAAAATGGAAACCTAATGATTCCATGACCCTGGTGACACCCTATTCCCATGGTTTTTCCCTGTTTCACTCAGCACTTGGGATGCCTGGGTTGGGAACAGCAAGGTGTTTTCAGCTGGTGAGTTCATCCTCTTTGCAGTTCATTCCCACTGCAGAAATTCCCCCACTTCAGCCCAGAGACCATTCCTCATGGATTTGAGTTGGCTACACAGAGCAGGGCATTCCATGAGCCCCTCTGTGGGATTCTCCATTCCTTGTCACTGAGCTGAGGCTTCACCTGCTTTAGTTTGAAAGAAAAGCTAAAAGAGCCCAAGTCCTCTGTTTGGCTGTGGCACTCATTTGGAGAGGTGTGTCCTGTCCATCCACAACTTCCCAGAGAAGGGAAGAATCATGCATCTTCCTGCCTCCAACTCTGCTTCACAGGTCACCCCTCAGTGCTCCTCCTTTCCCAGTGTGGGAACAGCTGCTGGGAGTACTCTCTCCTGAAATGTGTGTCCATCCTGAGGGGAAATCAACACTCCCAATTTTCTCATTTATACAAAACCTTCTTCTCCTGCCGGCCCCACCAGAGCAGCGTCTCTCACGGGGGCAGGTGCAATATGGAAATCTCCAGATGTTGGGGGACATGAACAACTGGATCTGCTCAGAACACCACCAGTGTCCAAGACCAGTGTCATTGCACCCCCAGCAGTGCCAGGAGGAGAGGAGGAAAATCCCAGGACAGGCTGCTGTGGAACAACCTCCTGTGAGTCCTGGAATGTGATGGTTCCTATCTTTTCTAACAGCTTTTTTTCCTGAGTAGTATAAGAGGAGAACTTGGCTGCAGAAACGTCTTGGGGCAATGAATGCCTGAGGCTATAGATGAATTGTTCCCAAAAGTGTCTTTTTATCAGTTCTCAGTTCTGCTGCCTTTCAAGTTTATTCAGCATCCCTTTGAATGAGACACTGTCGTAATTGTCTAAAGAATAAATTTGACTGCCTGCTTGACCTCCTTTATACCGTTTATTGCAGTCATTTAATTTTCTAGTCATTCTTTCCTGGGAAAAAAACAGACAATATTGTCACTCCAGCCACACTTGGAAGTCTTTGTATCATCTCTAAGCCTTTTTTGTTTCCTTGTTGAATTTTGAATGTGGCACAACCAGAACTTCTTTTCAGCTTCAAGGTGGAAGCCCACATTTGGCCATAGAAATGGCAGCTTGGGCATCAATTATTTGTTTAAACAAGTCATCATTTGTTGTTCCTTTTTGTCATTGGAAAAGGAACAGTGAATGAAGCAAAGAGCCAATAGAATGGCCTGGATTGGAAGGGACCAAAAATTCCAACCAGATTAGAACCCCTGACGTGCACAGACACCTCCCACTATCCCAGGCTGCTCCAAGCCCTGTCCAGCCTGGCCTTGGACACTTCCAGGGATCCAGGGGCAGCCACAGCTTCCCTGGGCACCCTGTGCCAGGGTCTCACTGCCCTCACAGGTAACAACTCCTTCCCAATATTCCATTTAAGCCTACTCTCTTTCAAGTTAAAGCCATTCACCCTTGTTCTCTCAATCCATATCTTGTCCAAGGGTCCCTCTCCACCTCTCTTGGAACCCCTTTTAGGCATTGGAAGGGGCTCTAAGGTCTCCCTGGAGCCTTCTGTTCCAGATTGCAAGGCAAGATGTATTCTATTACCTACCATTTGAGTTCTTTTGTTGGCAGCTGTCTTTTGTCAAGTGGGCAGTTTTCCTTATCTCTTCCACAATCACTCCTCCCTCGGGAGGGGACATATGCTGATAAGACCTATTGAATGTCACTGCATGGCTGATAAGAACTACAGCATCCCATTGGGAGATGTGAGCCCAGAGGGAGGAGCCAAGCATTCCTACCCAGATATAATCCAGAGGTTTTGAGACACCAGCATGGCTTCTCCACTGGATTCCCCAGAGGAACAGCAGCTGCCTCTTCCACTGGATCTTCAGAGGAAGAATCCATCCTTCTCTACAGGATCCCTGCTCCAGCAGAACCACCCCTGACACTGCAGGAGGGCTGAGCCACAATTCCAATGGGACTGCCACCAACACCCTGACCCACAGGGTGTCAGGCTGGGTTCTGACTCTGGCAGTGTTGTTTTGATTTACTACATTGTTTATTTTATCCTTTTATTTTCTTCCCTATTAAAGAACTGTTATTTCCTGCTCCCATATTTTTTGCCTGAGAGCCCCTTAATTTAAAATTTATAGCAATTCAGAGGGGTAGGGAGGGTTTACATTCTCCATTTCAGGGGAGGCTCCTGCCTTCCTTAGCAGGCACCTGTCTTTCCAAACCAACATACCTTCTCTTCTCCAGCTGAATGCTCCCAGCTCTCCCAGCCTGGCCCAGGGCAGAGGGACTCCAGCCCTTGGGGCACCTCCATGATCTGGTCTGGATTCCCTCCAACAGGTTGATGCCCTCCCCATGCTGAGGATCCCAGGGCTGGATGCAGCTGTGCCCGTCCTGCTATACAAACATCCCTTTGTCCCTGCTGCTGGGCTCTGCCGTGTTCCCTCAGCTGCTGCCACAAGGACCCAGCATCACTGATATCCCACCAGTTGTCCCCAGCCCAGTGTTCCCAGTGTCCCAGCACTGTGCTTTCCTGAGTCACTCACAGGCAGCTCCCAACCTGGCTGCATTGCACTCTTCTTTGATTTTCCACCCAGACACAATATTTCTGCCTGGCCTTGGAAGGGCTGGTAATGAATGGTATGAAATAGCAGTGAATATCCACGCTTCTGCAGGGGGGAAATGGGATGGGATGCAGTCCAGGGCCTGCCAGAGTGCTTCCCCAATTATTGGAAGGGGTCTCTGTTCAATGACAGGCACAAAGCCCGCCCTCTACGCTGGATGCATTTTCCCTGCAGCGCTGGGAGCCTTTGCCAGCCTGAGAAACGAGAGACTGGGGCTCAAAAGAAATAATCTTTTAAAACATAAACGGCCAAGCTGATTTACTTCCAAATACATAACACCAACAAAAAAAAAAAATTTGCTGTTGGGCAGGGTCCTCGTTTGCCAAGTTTCAACAGAGCAAAATTTTACAGCGAAGTTATAAACACTTTAAATTCCATTGTTGGATTATAATGGAAAACCTGGCAGGCTCATAGCTTGGAGTGCTCTTCCAAAGAATGCTTGCCATGATGCTCACTCCACATATGGGATAAGATCAATAGCCACGTGATAAATTTTGAGTTCACATGATAAAGCACACAAAACCACCCTTATCCACTTGCTCCATGATTTTCCCAGATCTAGAACAATTCCAGAATTTCCTCCAGGAGTTCTCTCTCCTCAGCCAGTCACCTCACTTCAGTCTGCCAAAACCACTTTTGTTGAGTCCCAAGGCTGTGAAATGCCTTTCTCAATTGAGCCACACATAGAGGAGTAACAAGAGCTCAGAGCCTTTAAAGTATCTCTGATAAATAAGAACAAAACAGAAAAGAATACTTTTATTATGGACAATACCTCAAGGAAGGGAAATTTAATGTAGTGTTGATGAATGGGTGCATGAAATCCTGATATTAGTAATAACAGATGGACATTTCCATGTATTTTACTATGGCTTCTCCTTGGAAGTGCTGGAGATGCAGATGGACTGAACTAGTGGAAAGCACAGATTTGGGTGTCTGTGTTAAACAAGCCTTCTAGAAAGCATCAGTGTTTTCTGAATAATTCCCCTCTGGGGATTTTACTTGGGGACTCCAGGTTAAAGCCCAGCCCAGTCTCTTCAATAAACTTTGGCCAGGCCAAGCAGATACAGAGGGGTGTAGGGTGCAGAAAAAGAAATCTGGAGATGCCTGCATGGAAGAGCTGCAGCTCTCCCTGATGTTCCTCTTCCGCTGTGGTTTACATGTCCTTCCTCCAGGCCTTGGACTGGGGTTTGGAACAGGGTTTGGAACAGGGTTTGTGCTCCAGCAGGTCATGGGTCCCATCCCACATTTCCCCTGCCAACACCTGGTTATCCATTGCTATTCCATTCATTACCAACCAAAACAAGGAAGAACTATTGCTTGGGTGGAAATAACAAATCCTTTGTAACAGGGAGCCAGGATGAAGACCCCAATTCCACCCCAGAGTGGGGCAGGGCTCCAAAAGTGACCCCCAAGCACCATGAAGCTGAGGAGGAAGAGCCACCAGCCCATTTCTTCCCCCCAGGGGCTGAGCCTGGCCAGGCTGCACCATGTCCATATTCCAGAGATGATGCCGGGGTGCAGCCTCCAATGGCCTCATTCTGGAAGTTCCTTGGAAGCCAAGGAAGCTGTTGCAAGCCTCATGCTTCGTTTGCATTCATTTCCTTCCCAAACTCTCATTACCCGAAAGAGAAAGGGAGAGTGAGTGCATTCAAGTGGAAATGGTTGGAGTGCACTTAGAGGAATTTAGCCAAAAGGAAAAGGATAGATGATGGTGGCTTTTTTTAAATTTTTTTTATTCTCTCCAAAAAAAAAAAAAAAAAAAAAAAAAAAAAAATCCTCCAGAACTTAAAACTGTTTTAATCAGCTGAAAAACATACGTGGGCTTTACAGCTCTGAGACAGCTTGCACAGGCTCTGATAAATGCCTATCGCTCATTTGCATACGCTAACAGCTACACTTTAATCAGCCTCCTAATCCCTGATGATATTAATGAATTTTTTTATGCACTCTCTCTCTCCTCCACCCCCCCCCCCCCCCGCGTATTTTTTTTTTTTTTTTTTAGTATCATGTTTGCTAATTCAAAACCGATCAGCGGCTTCTGTGTGCCTTTTTTTATGCAGGAAATAATGGGTGAGCTTGGTACTCCTGTTATCCTGCTCTCACAAATAATTAAGACTACAAAGGGTACAAATCAGTCTGAATGCACGGCACAAAGGCTCAAGCTATGCAAAGGTCTTTTTCTCTCTCTCTCTCTTTCTCTCTTTTCATTTATTCTCTTCTTCTGACAAGAGGTGGCTTAGAAAGATACTTAGCAAAGCAATGAACTGGTCATTCCCAAAAAGCAAGAATTTCCCAGCCATTTTAAATGCTCAGGATATACATAGGGACTTTTTTTTTTTAAAGTATTTGTTTGCTCCATTATTTGGTGCACCCTGATTTTGGGGGAGGAGGCTGCCTGCTGGAGAAATCTTCATCAAACTGGTTTACCTTTATTTTGGTGGCTCTGCTTTTCTCCTTGGGAGCAGTTGGCGTGGGAGGGTGCCACAGATTTTGAGGGAGGGAGACCTGGAAAAATCTTCCTTGCATACATGGCCATAGGGAAGGGAAGCAACGGACAAACAAATCCGTGTGTGGTGTGAAGAGCTGCCCGAAAGTGGGAGAATTTATCCAGCTCCAGAGGCTCCAGGAGTGTTCTAGTGTCAGCCCAGGCTCCAGACTATTCTGAGAACTCGGGCAAAATCCTCCTGCCCTCTCCAAGGTCAAATCACAGATCCAGCTGCTCCAGCCCTGCAGACCCTTCCCTTCTCCTGTCCCCCCTCAGGAACAGCCATGGAAGTTCAAGGTGGAGGTTGGGCAAGAGCCACTGTGTCACCTCTACAGCCCTGGGGTGTGTGACTTCCCAGAGATCCTCCCTTTGGGACACATTCTCACCTCAAAGTTAAATCAGGTACAAAACCAGTCTTTCTGAATCCCTGAAACATATGGCTCTGCAGACCAACAAAAATGCTGCAGATTGAGATTGATTTGAGGAGAAATGGACTGGTGGACACACAGAGACCAGCATGGTGGAACAACCAAGGCAGACTGACAAATATCCAGTGCTGGAGCAGTGGGTCTCAACGCATTTGGTGACAAAGAGGGACCCAAGTCATGCCATCAGCCATAACATTGACAACTACAGCTGTAGTTCCATAGGAACTATGCACCATAACAGAGGATCACAGTTTGGAAAAGACCTCCAAGGCCATCTAATCCAATCTGTGACCGATCCCCATGTTGTCACCCAGCCCAGAGCACTGAGTGTAGCCTCCAGGCATTCCTTGGACAACTCCAGGGATGGGGACTCCACCATCCCCTGGGCAACCCTTTCCTATGCCTGATCACCCTTTCCAGGAAGAAATTCCTCCTGATGTCCAGCCTGAAGGTCCCCTGGCGCAGCCTGAGGCCATTTCCTCTCATCCTGTCCCTGTTCCCTGGGAGCAGAGCCCGACCCCCACCTTGCTGCACCTTCCTGTCAGGGACTTGTGGAGAGTGTGAAAAGGTCCCCCCTGAGCCTCCTTTTCTCCAAATCACCCCCATGAAGTCACACAGGCACCAAAAGGCAAAATAGCTGAACCTGAGTGGGTGACAAAACAGGACATACCGAGTGCATACAGAAATCAATCAACATATCTGACAGAAAATAGTCACTTTCATTAAAACAAGCAAAATAAGGATTTCAACAAATAAAAAGAAACACAACCAAACATCTGAAGGAAGCCTGCAGGCATGTCTGATGTGTGCAAGTCTAGACTTCCAAACTCCAGAGGATTTTTGTATTAGGAAGCTGGGTAAGGCTGATGGAAAAGATTCCTGCTTCTGCTCAGAAATTTTTTTAGGAGATGCAAGCAAACATCTCTGTAGGGTAATCTCAGCACTAACATATCGTGCCCAGATCTCAGAGGATTACCATGAGACTGAAGCAGCAGCATATCCTAAACCTTATGTTTAGGATAACCACGGGCACTGAGAACACAGAAATGTTTATGTTCTTTAGCAGAGCTTTGCAGTTAGCCAAGGGAGGGCAGGTGGATTATGTAACCTCTGGCCAGGAAGGTTTTTGGGAATGCATGAGAGCACAGGCACTGTTTTTCCTGCTAATAATATTGCAATAACGGAGGGATACTCCCTGACCAAGACTTATTTGTGTAAGATGTGCTGCAACCCTTTCCATGAAGAAATTCCTCCTGATGCCCAACCAAACCTCCCCTGGCACAACTTGAGGCAGTTTCCTCTCATCCTGTTCCTGTTCCCTGGGAGCAGAGCCCAACACCCCAGCTGTCCCCTCCTGTCAGGAGCTGTGCAGAGCCACAAGGTCCCCCCTGGGCCTCCTTTTCTCTAGGCTGAGCCCCTTTCCAGCACCCTCAGCCTCTCCTGGTGCTCCAGCCCCTTCCCCAGCTCTGTTCCCTGCCCTGGAACACTCCAGCCCCTCCATGTCCTTCCTGAATTGCTGGGCCCAGAGCTGTCCCCAGGGCTGGAGGTGCCTCACAGGTCCCAGCACAGAGGGGCAGTCACTGCCCTGGGCCTGCTGGACACACCATGGCTGGGACAGCCCAGGGGCCATTGGCCTCTTGCCCAGCTGGGCACACCTGGATCCATGTCCGGCTGCTGCCACCAGCACCCCCAGGTCCCTTCCCTTGGCTGCTTGGATCTCACAGATGGTGCAGAACAACTCCAAAATAACTGCAAATAGAATAAAATTTTGTGTAAAGAGCTCTCACAGCAGCATCAACGCTGGAACCTCCTGAGCTTACCTGGGAGTATAAGACCCAAAGTGATGCAAGATATCTTTGGCTCTGGCCCTGTGTCAGAATGACAATCTGAGCCATGGGCTAAAACCCACCAAAAGCTCAGCTTGCACTTGGCATCCTGGCAATTGTTTTAGGTCACGAGTATTTTCATGAATATGTTTATGGGAAGAATTCAATCAAGGTTGAAAGAGACCATAAAGCACCAGGAGCCACAGAGAAAAATCCATTGTACAATGAGCCACCTGGACTTCAGAAAAAAAATGTAATGAAATTGCAAAAGTACTCATTAAATGTGAAATACAGGCCCAGTAAGGAGCTTAGCAGATATGCTTTCAAGAACACCTATAAATAATGAAAGCAATGAACTGCAGGAAGAGGAGTTTGAAGTAAATATGAGTCAAGTACTACCCATGTCTGAAATGAAATTTGACAAGCTCAAACAAGTAACACAAAATGACCCAAGTTGACAACAGTTTGGGGAGAGTAATTCTACAAGGATGACCAAAGGAAATATCAAGCCAGTGCTGAGCATAAAAACTTATTGGGATTAGAGCTCTGAAATTGCTGCCATTGATGGGGTTGTGCACAAAGGACACCCTGCCATAACACGTCTGCACAAGGGCACAAACCCTGCTTCAGGGACAGAAACCCATGGGGTGCTATGGAAAGGACAGAGTTCTGGTGGTCCCATGTCTGGATGTCACCAGTAAAAGGGAATCTGGTGTCTTCAAAGCCAACACAAGCCAGGGGGGTGTAAAACACTCTGATATGACCTAAGGGTGGGAATAAGGTGGATCCACTTTTGGTCTACGCCTCCATGATGGCAAACACAAAGTCTCAGCTGAGATACTCAAGCCCACCTTCACCTGGCATGTAACCAACCAAAAACATCAAGTCCACCTTCACCTAGCATGTAACCAACCTAAAACCCCCACTTTCTGCTTTTGGGGGTAGCAGATGAGTCAAAGTGAAGCACAAACCCATGTTCTAGTGCCAAGGTGTTCACTGACAGCAGTGGGATCAAGGCAGTGCCGCCAAGTCCCCCAAATACATGAAAGATCTCATTGTGGGTGGAGGCTTTCAGAACAACTGTAGAATCATGGAATCCTTGGGGTTGGAAAGACCTCCAGGATTATAAAGTCCAACCTTTCATCCAGTACCACAATGCCCACAAGATAGAAAGTCAGTGGGGAAGAGGAAAAGAGGAATTATGCCCAAATAAGAGCAAAGAGCTGAAAGGAAACTCTAATTTCCACCATGTGGGAAGTAGACATTTAATGCACCACTTTCCTGGCTCCATATTATGGATTTATTTCCATTAATTACTACAGACATACAGCCCATTTCATGGCTGATCCACACAGGAAAAGGAATCCTGAAGGCAACAGGGACCTTTTGCAGGTGTCCCCTTCATTTGAAAAGCTGGCTCCATCAGAGCTCCTGCAGATGTTTCCACTGTTGACAGATTTACTCCGGTGTCAAAATTAATTGGAGCCAAGAAGAATTATTCACCCAACAAACTGCATCTATGAAGAGGGTCAAGACTCTTTCATGTTCCATCATCCAGTAAAAAAAATAATAATCATGATCCCATCAGCACCCCCTGGGAAATAGCAGCTGATAATGGCACATCACAAAGCAGGATGTTGCTCTCCTAAGCTGCCGTTATCTGCTTCTACAAGGACAGGCCACGAAGGCCAGCAACCTCCCCACATCCAAATCAGCTTTGCAAACCCATTTTCAAATTTTTTCGATTGTTGATGCACTTTGTCATCTCCATGCACTCACAAAAAGATCAATTTGCTCATTCAGAGGGGAAGAGAATGGTGAGCATGAGCTGACAATGTGTGCTCAGCTCTGGGCACGCTGCTTTTACAAAGATAGTGACAAACTGGAGGCAGTTCAGAGAAGAGTGACAAAAATGATTTGTTCCTTGAGGACTGATCCATGAAGAGCAAAATACACACAATTTGGTTTAGTGATGACTGCAGGAGGCTGAAAACGTGCATTCTAAATGTTTGAAAAATGGGCTTGCAAAAGAAGGAAGAACAAAGTTTTCCTTTGGATGCAGCTCAAGCAGAAAGAAGTAAGGCTACTTTTCAGGGAAAGTGTCCTGGAATCATCTGG